>NC_041387.1:325101494-325161968 GCF_002162155.2 Triticum dicoccoides | reverse complement strand
TGTGTGTGTGTATGTGTGTGTGTGTGAGAGAGAGATGGAGTCTTAGTGTGTGTGTGTGTGGGTGGGTGGGTGTGCATGCGTGCGTGTGTGTGTGTGTGTGTATCGCGGGGTCCTCAGTGGCGGATGTAATTTAAGTGTGCATGGCTTCATCATAGAGAGGTGATGTGTATGGAAGAGGCCACCAACGATGGGGTGCGAGAGAGAAAATGCATGTAGAGAGGGAAGAGAAGGTGTGTGCGCGTGAGAGGAGTCGACATTGAGAGAACGTGTTTGTTCGAGAAACACCAAGGAAGAATACTATATATCGATGGTGCATGTAGGCGGGAATTAAACAAAGGGACGTCTTATTGGTTTCGGGGATATAGGGGAAGAGTGAGAGGGGGGGTAGCTAGAAGGAGATTGTTAAGTGTGAGTGTGTGTTTTACCCATCCAGGCGGAAGTTATGTGCACACAAGAGGAGAATGATTCGATGTGGCATTAGGGTTGAGGGTAATTAACTACGTATGGAGACATAGAGACCTTGAACGTGCATGTGTGAGAGGTATACATGTATACGTGGGATGTGTGTGTGTGCGCGTGCATGATCGAGATAAAAGAAAGAAGACATAAGTCATAAGATCAACGACATGGGAGAGACGGATCGGTATGACAATATGCATGCATGTGAGAATGCAGGGAAGAAGGCTCGACAATTGAGCATGTGATTTTGTCTTTAAGAGATAGTGGCATGGGCTGGAGCATGCATCTATGGCGAGCAGAGGCAGTGAGGCACAACGATTGTGCAAAAGAGACCAACCTAGCTATAAATGCATATGCATGGAGAGACATATATAGTGTGGGTAATAGGAAGCAAGACTCCGTGCGAGAAAGAAATGTTGACGGAGAAACTACAGATAGATATAGTGATGGAGATGCTAGCTAGAGGGACATCCGCTAGTTTGAGTGTTGGAGATGACCGCTGGGTGGTTCAGAGGGTGAAGTTATATATGTGTGTGTGAGAGAAAGACAAAAGAGGGCACTTGACTGCATGTAGAGAGAAACATATGTAGTGTGCATGATAGGAAGCAAGAGTGAGGGCGAGAAAGAAGGTTGATGGAGAAATAGATAAATAGAAAGATAAAGATGCTAGCTAGTGTGCGTTAGAGATAGGAGTCAAGTGGATTAGAAGGTTGAGTTATGTGTGTGGGTGTGAGAGAGATAGAGAGAGGGTGCATGTGAGTCACATACAAACATATATTCGAGAGAAATGAGATCCCGAGAGACGGAGTCTTGTGTCTGTGAGAGAGAAAGATATTTCACAACGAGTGATAGATAGAGAGACATATGAGGGAACACAAGATATCTCTAGGGAGAGATAGTGTGTGTGAGCGACATACAAGAGAACAGTGGAGAAATATGAGACCCTGGGAGACAGAGTTTGTGTTTGTGTGTGAGAAAGAGATATTTAAGAGGAAGAGTCGTAGGTTCTCATATCTAAGGAGCGAAAGACATCTCTGTATGAGGGGCGTGCGAGTGGCACACATGGGAATAGTAGAGAGAAATGAGACCCCGGGAGACAATGTTTTGTGTTTGTGTGAGAGAAAGAGATTCCACATGGAGAATCATAGTTAGAGATACATAGCAGGGAGTGAGATATACTTAGAGAGAGATAGACTGATGATGGTCGAGGGAGAGAGTACCTTCAGTGTGTTACGAAGATAAAAGATCATTGTCGACATACATGTAGCACGAGGGATACCTGAGAGACGATGAACGCGCATAGGTCCAGAGAGATAGTTCTATATAAGCATGAATGATAGCTATATGAGACGAATATCTGGATTAAAAGGGATTCAAATATTTAAACAGGAGATCACGACATCGATAATATCATAACGCAAATTGGTGTATCAAACATGCATATTCATTTGAATTTGGGCACACGTGTAATGTTATATAGTTTATCAATATTGGTGACCCATAGATTCTTTAATTACGAACAATGCATGGTTTATATGCAATTAATGTCTAAACGGGATTACACTACATGTTGCGTGTGTGAAACACATTATACATGTTTGAGAAGTAAAAAAACCCCGCATGAAACACACATTAATTGGAGACAGTTAGCGAGGAATGCATACATTGGTTTTCAAGATAAAGTGGTTTCAAATATTTGAAAATCCAAATTGATGGATACAACCTTATGAATCTGAGATCATGCCATTTGTAAACCATATTTATGTATAAATGGTGTTGTGCTTTTGAAAGTATATATAAAAAAATGATGTATATAGGATTTAATCCCATTGGAAAATGGATCCCGGCCAAAAAAAGAATACAAACAGGATTCGAATTGAGTTGGCATGGTAAACGTGCACTCTGCAAAATTTGAATGAAGTGGGGAAAGTCGCAGTAACCGCCCAAAACCAAAATCTGCGAGATGGAAATTACTACTGCCTATCCCTGCCACACAAAGCCTATCTATAGGTTTCGATAGGGGTAGGTTTGTAATTTCACCCAAACGTGACATAACCGCCTCTCACCCGGATTCATACACAGTGGGCGCCAAAACACAGTGTGTCCTCGGCCGAAATCGACTCCCTCCCGATTCATATTCATACATGGTGGGCGCCAAAAACAAACTCTCGTCCGCAAATATTCGATGTATGCGAGATTACCATCCTATCCCCAACCGACTAATATTGCTGTGATGTAGGAAATTGGAAATGGGGGCTAAGTTTGTAAATTTCCTTGCATTTGAGACAAGCACACCCTGAATACATGGTTCCCCTTCCTCTCTACCTCCCTTTCCCCCATTCGTACTCTGTGGGCGCCAAAACACCCTCTCCACCCCAGCCTCCTCCGTCCGCTGCCGTCCGCCACCCCATCCACCACCGTCCTCCTCCACCATGCCGGAGCTGATACCCCGACGCCGTCGTCCATTACAAGAGATCGACCTATCTCATCAACGACTTCGGACCGAGATCCTTGCATCACGTCCTCTTGCTTCATCCCCGCCATTGTCCACCTTGCCGGCGTCGCTCCTACGACCGTCTTGTCCACCGTGCCCTGCCGCCACCGTCTACCCTCCTAGATCTGGTTCAACACCGCCGACAGCCATTGCTACCGCAACACCGTCAAATTCTCAGTAGATGCATACACGGCGCCACACCAGAGGCGGTACTCTTTCGTATCTGCTCAACTTATTTATCACAGCAAGAAAATAGATCGCCACTTCTTTACTCTGATTTCTTGTCTTGGTTGCGAAGTTCACTTTGTCCGGTTTGCACCATCAGATCCGCCATGGCACGCTCAACACTATACTCCCAATGCTTATGGTTTTCCCCTTTTATATTCCACACTAGATAAATCACAGTAGACTAAATTTCAAAATTGGGTCAGTCGATTTTTTAGAGCTCGCCGGAGTTCGCCGGTGCGAACGAAGGGGCTCGGGTGGTTGTGGGGCCTCACCGAACGAAGAAAACTCGATGCGGGTGGGGGCGGGGGTGGGGGTGATGTTGGGGGTGGCGGAGGAACACAGGCGATGGGGGCTGTTGGTCCAGCCGGTGGCCTGTGCGATGTTCTGTATGGGAAGAATCAGAGACGAGGAAGAAGAAGGGTTAGGAGACATAGGATCTTCATCCAATCGCCTGAAATGGTCGAGAGACAACTGGGAGTTGCATTCTTAATGCGCTCTGGTTCATGATGTGCGGGCACTACACAACCAACATTTGATTATCCAAAATCTGCTTGCTCTTCTTTACCATGTTCCTCTTCCGTTCTTATTTAACATGTACTTTCTCCGTTCCTAAATACAAGTCTTTGTATAGATTCCACCATGGACTACATATGGAGCAAAATGAGTGAATCTACACTCTAAAATGTATCTGGATACATCTGTATGTGATCCATAGGGGAAATCTCTACCAAGACTTATATTTTGGAATGGAGGGAGTATGATAGTAGTACAGTATGTTCCTTTTACTGAAGATGAGCAGGAACATTTGCAGTGTAGAGGTCTATACGGTCGGTTGTGATGGACACTTCGAGCCTCTTTGATTCGTAGGATTTTGTAAACATAAGAATAGGATTTGTAGTGACCTGCCCACTTGAATCCTATAAGAATAGCAAGGAAATGCGGGGAGCTGTGTCGCCTTTGAGAGTTACACTGATATTAATAGTACCGCACCTTCACTTGAAGAGAGCTGGTATCCGAAGCCTTTCTAGCCGTACAGGCAATACTAGCACATATATTCCAGCAAGTTCCACTTTGCTGATTTTACTCTGATGCTTAAGGTTTTCCCGTTATATCTGCACTATGATCTATGTAGCTGCTTTATGTCGCACTAGTAGCAGTCCACTCTGGAAGCTAAACACTGCAATGACTTACAAAATTGGCACCAAGGCATTGAGTGCCATTCTGGATGCAATGAAACTCATACGCTCCCCACCTGTTGACTCTTGTTCAGAATATGATCCTAATGACTCTTGTTCAAAATTGCCACATGTAGAGAGACAACATGGAATTGCATTTCTTTGGGCACTGTGATTCATCATGAGTGGGCAACCAACATTGTATGCAATGAAGCGTAACCTCAAGAATATGCTTCCTCTTCTGTTCTTTAACATGTTCCTCTTTGTTTATTCTGTATTTAGTACGTACAATATGTTCCTTGTCAGGAAGGGGTGCATGGACATCTGCAGTCAACACCTGATAGAGCTGGCCTGTATGTGATCGATAGGCTTTCAATTACTAGCGGCAATACAACACTGTATTTTCAAGCCAGTTCCACTTTCCCGATTTATATATCGTGGTTATGGTGTACCCCTGTTATGTACACTATGATCTGCCTAGTTGCTGTGTGCTCTTGTTATCATGGTTTGGCAATAAACTCTCTATACAGTATATTATGAACCTATCATCTGCCAACTACCCTTACTTCCGGAGCCTAATTTTTGTGTACTTGTGCCAGATTATATAAATGCACGCACCATATTACAGCACACATGAGCTCTGTCATCAGAATCCAGTGATAGCACACAAGTGTTTACACGGGCGCCCTATATTAGAATATCATCTGCATTACAAAGATAATCTCACAACTATTTATGTTCTCATGGTTCTTAGATATTATACGTAATTACAGTGAATATCAGAATCCGTGCATCAGAAGAATATTGTGGAACACTGCAATGACTTACAAAATTGGCACCAAGGTAATGAGTGCCATTCTGGATGCAATGAAACTCATACGCTCCCCACCTGTAGATTCTTGTTCAGAATATGATCCTAATGACTATTCTAACCTCGAGGAGTCAAAGGCAGATGGCCTGTCATGTTCACCCATCAAGGTGCCTGTTATAATCTGGCAAGGTTTTATTGATTGCACGTATCTTGCATATGTTGTCTTGCATTTCTTCTACTTTGTTGCACCACCATCTTCTTAGTTTACTCATCATATATGTCGAGATGCCATGCCCATCCATTATCAATACATATTCCATCTGTAACTATACCATGTTTTTTCACTCAAATGATGTTCTTGTGCATCAGACATCAAAAAGGAACAGGGTGATTGCCAAACCTGAAGGAGCACCAGCAAAGTCCTTGAAAAACGTGGTTGTGCCAGAGAAATCAGACATCACCCCACTTATATTAGATGTACAACTAGTGACACAAAACGTAGGACCGACTCTAGCAGACTGTACCCATACTTCACTAGCCACACCACTAGCCCCACCACACAGGACCTGCACTCCAGCAAAAGGTATGCCAATTTCAGTTGCCATAGCACCAGCCGTACCACAGAAAAATCCCACTCTAGCAAAAAGTACAGCAAGTCCATCGGCCGAAGACCTATCCCAACTGCAGAGACGGCAAATTCTTGCAGATTGGAACCCCATTCCAGTTATTCCCAGTTTAAAAGACAATGCTTTCAATGTTGTTAGGGACTATGTGCATATATTCCCATCATGGGAAGATTATAGTGAAGAAAAACACCATTTTCACATCTTCGTGTCCCACTTACGTGTAAGTGCTATTATTCATGGTGATTATTTTCCTGTTTTCTGCTGATTGAACACATCAATGATTTACATTGCATTGTTGTAAGTAGGCGAGGGTCAATCTGGCTGGTCATGACGAGCAAAGCTTGCTTGCGCTTTTCAAGGAAGCATTGCAGTAGTATCAGTGTTACCTGAGGAAATCACACTTTGATGGCAAGTCTATAAACGAATTTCTGGTGAAGTCTCCTATGCTAAATTTAGAAGACATTGAATGGAAAAACCTTGTTATGCACTAGTCTCGTTCTGAGGATGAGGTACTGTCTATGATATCGCATGACAATTTGAACTTCTATTTTTCCGCATGTGCCTTACAGATCTTTTTTGCAGGAAATCTGCTCAAAAAAGAATTCCGGTTCGAAAAGAACGACAGGATATCGCAAATATGCTTCCCGCTGCTTTGCTCTTGTTAGTACCTGTTGTCCTGTATCACTGTACTTGCATACATACCTGGTTCATTATGTGACAGCAGTATGCATGATAGCTTGCTTATCAATTGTTCGCTCCAAATTATCTGATCTGTATGAATGGTTACATTAGTGTAGAATATATCCAGTGCCAATGAAATTTTTTAGCTCTGCATTGTTCTTGTAAGTACATGCTGTCCTTTATTAGTGTACTTATATTGACAGGTAGTTGTTCATGTACCATCACTCTGCAGCTTATTTTGCTTTGCCCTTCATTTTCTACACATCAGATCTATATTTACTCTTACCATAAGGTTGGATAACATTGATGGTACTGAAGAAGTTTAGCTCTGCATTGCTCTCGGCTGTACCTTTTGTTTGTATCGCTGTACTTACATTTATAGCTACTTGGTTATGTAGCATCACTCTTCATCTTATCTTAAATATTCTCCATTTTTTCTTATATTGTCACATCTATATTTACTCTTAACAAAATGTAGAATAAAGGCAATGCTTATGAAGTAGATTCTGTGGTAAACTTCTTGAATTGCCCCCCCCCCATCAGAATGAACAAGGGCTTTATAGAACCTTCCTTCACCAATAATGTCAGTTTGTCCTTCTCAAGCCTTCAAACTTTGTTGTGTATATTTGGTTAGGCATGATTGCAACAACTATTTATTTTTGGTGTTTGCACCAAATTGCATGTTTAAAGTTTATTATGTAGTTCATAAAAAAAGTTTGTCCTTCTCAATTTAAGTTTTTAGTTGTACAACCAAGTTCCTTCTTCATGCCATGTAAATTAAACTATACAAAGCAAGTTATCTTATTTTGCCAATCTGAAATGGGTAAATTGACAGCACACTTACCATTGATACTTATGAGTTCTTGATTTGTAATCCAGTGGTGTCGTGAAGCTGCCAACTCCTTCAAAATGTCATTTCCTGCCATGTCTTGACCTGAACAATACCATATTGTGTTAATGCTATTTTAAACTATGTCACTTTATTCGTTAGTAACAAATGTGATGAATTGTCAGCACTGATACTTATATGTGCAAAACATGTCATCTGTTTGCTTGTTTACCTTTCAGAGTGAGGAGGATATAAGTGTCAAACGAATGCAGTCCCATCAGCTTGCTCAGTTGCTTGCGCTGCAGCTTCTGAGCAGGGCTAACCTTACTTGAACTCTATTGAAGTGCTGTCGGTTTTGTATATTATTTTGTCGGCGTGTTTAATTGCACTGGTGGCGATCTTTGATGCCTAGTGTATGTAATCTGCTGTCTTCTTGTGCTTTATTATCATAGTGGCGAACTTTGATGCCAAGTGGATGTATATGCCGTAATTTCTTTATTGTATTGTCTAGGTTTCTTTCTTATTCACGATGCTGTAGTTATTTTACTGTATATATATCCTGTCTTCGCAGTAAACCGGCCAAACCGTAAAATTGTGGTACATAATCGGGTCGTCATGCAAATCACTATGTATGATCCGCATCATGGGCCCCGTCATCTTGGTCCGTTAACAGGCCTAAATGTAAACTGGCCCACTAGTAGATTCCGGCCTTTAATAGGCCGAGTAAACCGCCGGCCCTACTTTCCTAGGAAACTCAATTGTCTTTTTGGAGGCTGAAAAGTACGTTGGGCCTGAAACGTGCCGAACAGCTCACGGGCCGGCAGTAGGCCGAAATAGACCCCGAGCCATGATTGTGACAATCAAATCATGGGCTTATAACAGGCCAAAATTGTCTCGGTCCTTGTTTGGCGCAATCAGATAATCGGCTGTGAGCAGGCCGGATGCAAACGGGGCCGTAGTTAGGCCCAACTATATGACGGGCTTTTAACAGGCTGAAATATATATAGGGCCGAAATGTTAAACGGGCCTTTAACAGGCCGAAACTAATATCAGGCCGAATTACTAAATGACCCTTTATCAAGTGGGCCCAAAAGCATAGCGTCCAGTTGACGGGCCGAATCTGATATGGGCCATAATTTAGCCCAAAACCTCTCAAATGGCCGGACCTGAACTGGGCCGTAATTTGGCCCAGAATGTGGGAGGCTTTTAACGGGCCGGATCTCATATGGGCCTCTATTAGGCCCAGAACGTGGCAGACTGTTAATGGACCGGATCAAATATGGGCCGGCATTTGGCCCAAAACATGGTAGCCTATTAATGGGCCGGCCTACTAGTGCCATCAAAATCTTTTGGGCCTTCAGCTGGGCCGGCCCATTATGGGTGGCGGAATCTCGTGGGCCTTTAGCTGGGCCGGCCCATTACGGTCCGCAAAGTCTTGGGGGCCTTTAGCTGGGCCAGCCCATTATGGCCCGCAAAAACTTGTGGGCCTTTAGCTGGGCCGCCCCATTATGGCCCGCAAAATATCATGGCCCTTTTGCTGGGCCGGCCCATTATGGACCACAAAATCTTGTGGCCCTTTAGTTGGGCTATCCCATTTGAACTTTATGGGCCACTTTTGGGTCGGTCCACGTGTCAACATTTCATAAGCGCATCTCGGCCATTGGATGAGTGACACCTGTGCCAACGGGGAGCTGACACGTGTTTCCTCCAGCCAATGATGATTTTACACGTGGAAAATCCCCATGGGTCTGGGATGTTAACGGGTTATCAGATCCAAAATGGGACCCGATAGCTTAACGGCGTTTCGTTATGGTGGATGCCACGTGTCAGTCACCCTTGACGAAAGCACTTCTGTGATGCGCGATTTATCGTCATGGAAGTGGACACTTCCGTGATGATAATTTTGGTAATGTCATGGAACACTTCTACGACAACACATGTATGACTATCTTGATTCTGTCATAAAATCGTCATGGATGTACATGCATGACAAAAAACGCGACCTATTGCGACAAACACGTATCATCACGGAAGTGTGTTTTTTCCGTAGTGGGATCAGCCGAACTACAACTTCATTTTGCCGATAACTTTCACCTCCCAAGTCCGTTTTTCATGTTCTTTAGCTCATTTGGTGCTCTTGACATGCCCCATACACAAATATTATTACCACCACCATTTGCCTCCACCAAACATTTCACCATAAAAACACCCACCTTCTGCATTTGACCGACTTTTAGTCACGGTATCCATTTCCTAAGTTGTCTCGACTTCTTAGGAACGTGTGACATCGAAATCACTGCCATTCCTCATCGCCTCGGAGTAGTCATCGCCAACAATCTTCACCTTTAACACCACTAACCGTAAGCAAGGATGATAACCTCGACGACACTTAGTTCATTTCCTTGTTTTTGCATTGATAACCTGAGCCATTTTGCATCACTTACCCATCGAGACTAGCGAGTTGAGAATTGCGGAGCCACACTATATTGTGCACCATAGTAATTTTGCTATCCTCATTGTGCCATAAGTCTCTCCCGTGCATATCTTACATACTTGTATCATATCATACTTGGCTCGAGCATCAAGCATAGTGGAGTAAAGCTTTTAAGAGAAAGAGAAACAAAGAGCTTGTAAGCAATAGCATTGAGCCATTTTGCATCGCAACACCATCTTGGTCAGCACATATATAGCATAGCTTGGATTGAAGACGGCACGTTTCTGTCATAGGTAGGTGCACAAGTGTATCTTGCCCATTTGAGCAATCGAGATAGTGTATCTCTAGTATCCGTACAACAAGAGCATTTTCCATGGTTACACATTTTGAGCTCACTCCTTGGTTGTGCGGATCCCATCTATCTTCCGTGTGTGTGTGTGTTCCTAGAGATATTCTTGGGTTTGATCTATTTGCTTTACTTGCAATTTTGTGAACCTTCTCAACCTTATCGATATCTTGACTAACATTTTCTTGAAATTTTTGTGCCACCATCCTAACCAAGCTACTCCATAAGCTTTACTTGTCTAGGTGTGAGAAACAAACCCGGTACCAATTCTCCTATTGTGGCATTACATTGAGCGATACTTGATACATCCACAATCCTCGGAAAAAGGTAACTTCGGTATTATTCTCCCATTTTCCTATTCATCCCACTTGGTTATGATGGATAGGCCAAGTTCTTCGGTGAACCCTCTATTTGAGGAGCAAGGTGACGATCGCGACTACGTCACCAAGAACCACTTCTTCATCGCCCAACAGGATCTCCATCAAGAAAGTGAAGCCTTGGGACAACGCATTGAGCAATTCGCCACCGACCTTCGTCAATCGGAAGCAAGGAACCGTGACTACATCGCCGCCAAGTTCACCACACAAATGGAAGAATTCCGCAACATGATCGTGAGACACGCGCCTTCCTCAACCTCTACGCCAAGATAACGCCACTCAGGCCGCCGCTCAACTCGGCAATCTTCGTACTACTCCTCTTTTGATGCAACTCCTCCCCGAGCTCGCTTTCATCGACGTGATGATCCCCCAGATCAACAAGCTCAAGAAAATCCATTCCATGGCAATGCCTTACAGGACCGAGTCCGAGAACGTGAAAGGGCGCGACGCCAAGAGCAAGAAGCAATGGAGCAAGAGCAAATACCTCCACAAGTGCAAAGTCAAGCACCTCAAGACGGTGAGGCAATCCGACAAGCACAAGAGCGCCGTGAAGCACAAGCACTTGAGCATGAAGCACAAGCGCTCGAAGCACAACAGGAACTCCACGAGGCCACTAGAGCCATCGACGAGCACAACCGCCAAGTGCATGAACAAGAGGAAGCACTTCGTCAAGTACGAGAAGGAGAAGTAGCCCGGCGTGAAGAGCAACAAGAAAGGCGAAACCAAGCGCATATGCCTCGTCCTCCTCCACGACAAGAGTGACACCAACTGGACCAAGTGCTTGAAGACCCTCCTCTACGCCAAGAGATACATCATGAGCAAAATAAGATCGCCATGGCCTCCCTTGAATTTCAGTACCACGTCATCATTTGGTGGGAACAAATGATCGAATGACGACAAGCAAGAGGCGAGCGACCAATCACAACTTGGACGTAAATGAAGGATGTCACGAGAGCTCGCTTCGTGCCTACACACTACACTCGTGACCTTTTCAAGAAGTTGCAACTCCTCAAGCAAGGCACCAAGACAGTGGAAGAATACTACCAAGAAATGGAGGTTGCCATGATAAGAGCCAATGTCAAGGAAGATGACGAGCAAACTATGGCACGCTTCTTGAACGGCCTCAACCACCCAATCAAGCGGATTGCCGATTTCCAACCTTCTCAAGTGAGTTCATCAAGCGACCATGGCCGAGCGACAAGTGCAAGATTACTTCAAATATGCCAAGTACTCTTCCAAGACCTATGGCTCCCACACTCAAGCTCCCACGACTTCAGCACCTCCAACCTCAACTAGAGCATCACTAAGTACCGGCGACAAGTCAAGTTCCAAGCAAGTTACGCCTTCCTCGACTCGTCCTCCGGCAAGCAACTACAAATCCAGAGCTCCCTCATCTTCGACGCCACCGAGTGATCCCGTCAAGACAAGTTCTATCAAGTGCTTCACATGTGGTGGCCGAGGACACATGTCCTTCCTATGCACCAACAAGTGAACCATGATCTTCAACGATGATGGCACATACGACTCCATGAGTGAAGGAGAAATGGAAGCCCGTGAGCACGTGGCCATGCCCCAGCACATGAATGAAGATGACGATGATCAAGTCTTTTGTGACAATGATTCAAATCCCTCTCTCGTGGTATACAAGGTCTTGACGCTTCAACACCACCAAGAAGAAGACCAACGGTGCCACATCTTCCACACCAAGGCCGACATCAACGGGATTTCCGTGAAATTCATCATCGACGGAGGAAGTTGCCACAACTTGGCAAGTGAAGAGCTATGTTCCAAGCTGCAATTGGTCAAGAAGAAGCACCCTCATCCCTATATGGTCCAATGGTTAAGCGACTCCAGCACTATTCAAGTGGAGCCTATGGTGCAAGTTTCCTTCAAGATCGGTGCCTATGAGGACATCTTGGAGTGAGACGTGGTTCCAATGTCCGTGTGCCATCTTTTCTTGGGAATACCTTGGCAATTCGATCGCTGCATCATCCACCACGGAAGAACAAACCACTATAGCTTCAAGATGAAGGGCACGGAGTACGCGCTACGACCTATGTCACCAAGACAAGTGATCACGACAAGCAAACATCCACATATCATGGAGATACTAGTGAGAGAGTGAACCACCACAAAGAATGTGAGCGCCACAAGCCAAAAACCAGTGACTCTTCACCAAGAGAGAAAAACTTAGTCCTCAACTAAAAAGAGAGAGATGAGAGAAGTGTGCGAGAACCCCTCGAGTGTCATCCACTATGTCCTACTATGCAAAGATGAGGTGGAAAAGATTATAACTTCTAATTATCTTCCTCTAGTGTTCTCTAACTTGTAGGAATTTGTAGATATCTTCCCCGATGAGCTACCTCTGGGTCTTCCTCCTCTATGTGGCATTGGACACTGAATTGACCTCATCCTCGGTGACCCTCTTCCGAACAAGGCCCCATATCGTGTCAACCCCGAAGAAACTCAGGAGATCCATGGAAAGTACAAAAACTCATCGACAACGGACATGTACATGAAAGCTTAAGCCCTTGTGCCGTCCCGGTCATTCTTGTGCCAAAAAGAGATGGTAGTTTTCACATGTGTTCTGCTTATAGACCAATCAATGCTATCACCATCCGTTATAGGCATCCCATTCCACGCCTTGATGATATGCTTGATGAGCTTAGCAGTGCCACCATTTTCTAAAAAAATGATCTTAAAAGTGGCTATTATCAAATCCGCATACAAGAGGGTGATGAATGGAAAACTGCTTTGAAAACTAAATTCGGCTTGTACGAGTGGTTAGTTATGCCTATGGGTCTATCAGAAGCTCCCGGTACTTTCATGCGTGTTATGCATTTTGTGCTTCGCCCATACATTGGAGTGTTTGTTGTAGTCTACTTTGATGATATACTTGTATTTAGCAAATCCCTCAAAGATCATGTAAATCATCTTAGGACCGTTTTGCAAATCCTTCGAAAAGAACGTCTTTACGCCAATATGGAAAAATGCATGTTTGGTGTTGACAAGCTAGTTTTCTTGGGTTTTGTAGTGTCATCAAAGGATGTGCATGTTGATGAGTCCAAAATTCAAGCAATTAAAACTTAGCCACAACCCACTCATTTGCAACAAGTGCGTAGTTTTCTTGGTCCAGCGGGTTTCTATCGTTGCTTTGTGAAATACTTTAGCACTATTGCCACACCGTTGCATGCATTGACTAAGAAAAATGCACCCTTTGTTTGGGGACCCTTTCAATCTACCGCATTTGACAAGCTCAAATTTTTGCTTAGTCATGCTCCGATTCTTGCTTTGCCTAAATTTGGCAAAACTTTTGAGGTTCATTGTGATGCTAGTGGTAATGGAATTGGTGGAGTTTTGATGCAAGAAAAGCAAGCCATTGCTTATTTTAGTGAAAAACTTTTTGTTGCTCAACTTAACTATCCCATCTATGACAAAGAATTGTATGCTTTAGTGCGTGTGTTGCATGTTTGGGAGCATTATCTTCGCCCACATGAGTTTGTCATACATACCGATCATGAGACACTTAAGTACCTTAAAGGTAAAACCAAGTTGAATAAATGGCATTCTAAATGGAGTGAATTTATTGAATCTTTCCCTTATGTGATCAAGTACATGGCGGATGCTCTTTCCCGCAAATGCATGTAATTTACTCAACTTGAATTGAATGTTGTTGGATTTGAACATATCAAAGACTTGTATGAGAAAGATGTTACTTTTGCTATTCCTTATGCTAAGTGTGTGACGCATACATCTTGGGAACGATATTATATCAAAGATGGTTATCTAATGAGAGCTATCACACTATGCATCCCCGAATTTTCTCTTAGTTTGTTTCTTTTGCAAGAGGCTCATGGAGGAGGACTCATGGGACATTTTGGAGGCGACAAGACTTTTGCCACACTCTCCAAGAACTACTTTTGGCCCAAGATGTTCTGCGATGTCTCATGCTTCACCAACCGGTGCTCTACATGCCGCAAAGCTAAGTCACAATCTCAATCCCATGGCTTACATATGCCACTTCCTATTCCACATCAACCATGGAAAGATATTAACATGGATTTTGTGCTTGGGTTACCTAGGACTCAAAATGGCAAGGATTCCGTATTTGTTGTTGTGGACCGATTCTCTAATGGCGCCTTTTTCCCCATGCAATAAGATAGATGATGCTTCACATGTTGCAAATCTTTTTTGTAGGAAAATCTTGAGGTTACATGGAGTGCCAAAGACAATTGTGTCGGAATGAGACGTCATGTTCTTAAGCTACTTTTGGAAGACATTATGCGCCAAGCTCGGCATCAAGCTACTATTCTCCACGACATATCATCCTCAAACCGATGGCCAAAAAGAAGTCACCAACCGAACGCTCTCCACTCTCCTATGTGTGTTGACAAAGAAGAACATCAAGTAGTGGGAGGAGTGCTTACCCATCGCCGAGTACGCCTACAACTGCGCAAGACATGCTTCTACGGGCAAGTCCACCTTCGAGGTTGTCTACGGCTTCAACCCTCTGTCGCCATTGGAAATCCTCCCTCTACCGCTACAAGAATGAGCGAAGATGGACACTAGCGCAATAGCCACCTACCTCAAGAAGATGCATGAAGAAACAAGGTCCACAATCGAGCGCCAAGTACACCTCCTCACTACCAAGCTCAACATCAACAAGTCACCGATGGTGTTCCAACCCGGCGATCTAGTATGGCTACATCTCCGCAAGGACCCCTTCCCCAAGGAGCGCAAGTCCAAACTACTTCCGAGAGCCAATGGACACTTCAAGGTGCTCGCATTCTACAATGGCAACGCCTACAAGATCGACATTCTATGTGACAAGTACAACATAAGCGACATCTTCAACGTCAAAGACTTGGCCAAGTACCATGGTGATAAAATTAACAATCTGTGGACGGATCTCCCCCAAGGGGGGGGGGAGATGATGCAGAGCATCCCTCGTCCATCCACACGGACAATCCATCACCACCACAAGCACAGAGAGGACCAATGACAAGGGCATGTGCACGCGCCATCGAAATCGAGGTTAACTGCTTCCTCTTCGAGCTCCATTCAAATTCAGACGAGAGTTGGGTCCTACCTCAAACGGAAGTATTATGCATGCTTAGGTACCAAAGTGATGATTATGAAGAGGCTAGCATGGAGACCCGAGCACCTATGGACGAGGAGAAGGAAGAAAGGAGCGAGAAGTGAGAAGGAAAGAAGTTCCTGGACACTCCGGGTACCTGGACAGAAGGACCCAGGGTACCTAGACTCGCAGCCATGGGGAGGGCCAAACCCCCTGGACACCCCGGGTGCCCGGCCGTTTCAGCCCCGGGTGCTCAGCCGCAGCCTGGGCCTCGCCTCATCCTACTCCGGGGGCACGACCTCCTGGCCCCGGGTGCCCGACCCCACCTGGGCCACGCCTAGCCCGCCCCCGGGTGCCCGGCCTGCTGGCCCTGGTACCTGGCCTCCTACTTGGGCCGCACCAGCCGCCTCCCTGGGCTCTCAACCCCCGGGTGCCCGACCACCTACAGCGCCCCGTACAAGGCGCCCTGACTAGTCCAGGTGCCAGGCTTTCAGCCCCCGGGTGCCTGGCCACCTACAGCCGCACCACCTTTGAGTGCCCGGGCCCCATTACCCCTGGTGCCCGGACCCTTCCGTATGCGTGCGTGCATTTTGGGTTTTTGACCCTTGTATCCATCTTTCCCTCATATTTCATCCCTAGGCTATATAAACTCTTCCACTAGCTCATTTGAGAGGTTATCAAAGGCTCTGATAGACTCTAGAGAGCTTTGCTCCTTGTATCCCCTTCTCTTGGAGATCAAGCCCCATCTTGGGAAGAATCCTTGTGGATTATCAAGACCTCCTCTTGGAGAATATCAACATGAAGACCTCATCTCCTAGGAGTGGGAAGAACTTTACCCTAGTGCCATTTTCCTTTAATTGTTCTTGTATGCTTGTGGATCTCATGTATCCTACTCTAGTGGATGTGTCATTTGGGTTTGTTTGAGTGATTTCCTCCTTGTGTTCTTGTGTGTTCTTCCTCTTTCCCCCGCCAAGTGTGAAAATATCCCCTCTAGGGTTTCACCCTACAACAATTTTGATCACAATGAAATCGAAGCAGCAGTACATATGAACATGGATAGTGAGAGAGAGCATGGGAGGGAGAAGAGTAGAAACCTTGCACCACCATAGGAAAGGACATAGGCAGAGGAAACTGGAAGACGACAACCATGGACTTCTACTTGCGACGAACTCGATCATCCTACAGGGTTGGACTGAGGACGTTGCATGTGGTGTGACCTTGATGATGAGCAGATCGCAACAGTGTACAACATCTGGACCATCCTCCAACCTCTACGGACCAAAAAAGATAGCGCCCTTAGCACGTATGATCATAAGGTAGGGGGAGCAGCCGAACTTCATAAGATAACACAAGGAGATGTGCAGGTATGATACATGAGGAGGGGTCAGGTGATAAACATCCAGAGCAGGGTGACACCAAGTGCAGAACAAGAAGTTTTGTATTTATATTTATAAATAATATAACATATACCACTTAGTTGAGTGCTTGTGTGTGTTTAAATCTGAATAAAAATAACATAATTATTTTGGGACTTTATCCCGGTTTCATCACTAGTGCACAATTCCTATAGGTGCTATTCTCCCATAGGTATTAACACACATCACCATGTGTTCTAGGAAGAACAAGGCACTTGAATCGGAATATACACTGCAAATCATTATTTTAGGACTCTCAGCATTAGCACTTCCATATCACTTCAACTTGCACATACTAACATGAACATTATTAGGTAAATAAAGCACACATGAATACACAGGGGAAATCAGTGTGCATGTTGTTTTTTCTTATTTCTGAAGCAAACTGTGCAGAATTTTTATCTCATTCAACTAAATTTTAACACCACATTGAAATGGAAAAAGTGTCAACCATTTTGAAAATATGTAAACTATTGTTC
The DNA here is from genome assembly GCF_002162155.2 of Triticum dicoccoides. Classification (NCBI taxonomy): domain Eukaryota; kingdom Viridiplantae; phylum Streptophyta; class Magnoliopsida; order Poales; family Poaceae; genus Triticum; species Triticum dicoccoides. The sequence goes on along the minus strand of NC_041387.1, from coordinate 325,144,537 downwards.
TACAGAAAGAACTGAAATGGCATGCACAGGGGGAGACAAACATCGTTTTTAAAGCTTTCTCTTTTGACACATGAATAAAAACAGTTTGGAGGCATAGTTGAAGTCACCTGCGTCCAGAAGGATGCGCTCTAGCACACTACCAGAGGTACGCAGGAGCGGGGAGGAGTGGAGGTGAGGCACCATCGCTGTGCTCCTTCACTGTGCTCGTCGCCTACCGGGGGCCAACCTCGCAGGAGGTCGCTCGTGCGTCCCCGGTCTTCGCAGTTCGTCAAGGCTGGAGGTTAGAGGCAACGGGGCGCTGCTTTTGGAACCCAAGTAAGCATTATATGGGAGTCACTCGATGGAAGAAGAGATGTAGAGGAGGCATGTGCTTGCCATTTGAGAGAAAGGCAATTGGGAGGAAAGGCTGGCGGCTAATTGAGTGTGGCGGCCGGGTGGGTCGGGCGACCTGTCACAGGAGTGAGGCAGAGGTTCATGACGGCGCGCGAAGCAGTATGAGGTGGCACGCGGGGAAGTTTGTGGAGGCGCGCGGTGGGGCACGGGGGTGGCCGCCAGTGTATCACGGTGAGACGTGGGCGTTGGCGCAGAAGTGAGGCGGCGGTTCATGACAGCATGCGTGTCAGTTTGCGGCGGTGCACGAGGTGTGGGATCTCGCCGGCGTCACGCGGTGGGGTGCTGGCGACCGTGCACGGTGCTCTTGGGGGAGCTGTCGGGAACCTGTGGTGGCGGCGAGGAGCCACGGTGCGAGGTGGATGATATGGGATAAGGCGCCTGGCCGCGGTGGCACGTGGATGTGGAGGCCGACGGCGACGCGTGGATCGGGGGACCGGCGGTGGCGCGTGGAAATGGGATGACGGCGGCGACGTGTGGAAATGGGAGGGCGACGACTGGAGGTGGGAGGCGTGTGTGTGGCGTGCTGGGCTTTTGGATTGTGCAAACCGCGGGAGTAACAAAATAATATTCTATTTCTAGTAACACAGAATAGAGTGAGGCTTTTTTGCTCCCAGGAGCATCTGCACCCGCGCTTATCAAAATCAAAACAAATACTAGAAAAATTCAAAAAATCTATATTTTTTTGGCATGGTAGATAATTTGGTGTGTGATGTCCGGTCCAAATTTCAAATCATTTGGACATCTAAGTAGCTCTCGGCAAAAAAGACAAAATTGGGGTCTGTTAAATAGTGTACTGTTCGTTTATTATTCTGATCCAATTTGTATTTTTTGCTGAGATCTACTCAAATGTCCAAATGGTCTGAAATTTGGAGCGCACAACAGGCACCAAATTATCTACCATGCACAATTTTTTTGTATTTGTTTGAATATTTTTGACTTTTTTATGAATTACATCTTGACCGTGTGCAGATGAGCCCGGCCTCAGAATTGGATATTCGCACAAAAACTTCCAAAAGCGCACAAAAACTTTTTTATATATATTCAGCCGGTCTATTATGCTAATATTAGCAAAATAATTATTCTGATAACACTTCCGCACTTTACGATCAACAGAAGCACACTTCATCTTTTTGATGATGAGCACTGCAATGTTTCACGGGTGAACTACTTCATTTTTTGGTAGTCCGCCCGAAGTTTTGTGTGGAATTGAGTGTTGCGGGATGATTTAATTTGTTTCTAGATCTCATTTGACCTTTATTATTTGTAATTTACGGGAAAAGCGACTAAAATCTTTGCAAATAAAACCATTTGGCAGACAAGCTTTCTCTGTTCGTTTGTGTTGGCATCGGATGCGACTTTTTCGTGCTCGGATGTTGTTTGTTAGTAGGAATTCATTGATTGCCTTCGTTTTAATCGGTCCGTTTACTCTACAATTTGTCTAATTTTTAGGAGTTAGATTTCAATTTATGCGAAATCGATTGTCTGGGCGTGTGAGCTTCGTCCGCTCATTTGTTATTGTTGTTTTTTTGGAGTTTGTGCATCGACCCATTTTGAATCTTGTAATTAGTTTCTCTCTTTGGTTTGAATTCACTGTATTGCGCCTGTAATGTTCATATTTTTGGTGTGCATTTTTAAAGAATAGCGCATGTTGTTCATCACAGTGGCCGTGGGTTTCATGTTGTTTTGTGGGTAATTGTTCAAATTTGAGTGGTTGCACAATTGTTTGGCCATTTATCAAACTGCGAGTGGAATTGGCACCCCTGTTAGTCTCCTACATGTCTGGACCTGTACTGCATTGATTTTATTGTTGCAGTTTTGGCATATGTTTGTAGTGTACTGCATTTTGTTAAGTAGTGGACTTCAATGTAACTGTATTATAGTGGGCATGATAGCTTATGATAATTCTTTTTCTCAGACTGCATTCTGTGTTTCAGAGAACTACATGTATGCATGTTCATACTACATTATCAGAATAGTAATGCTTCTAATTCTGCTATTGATGTCAATTCTTCTGAACTCCATACCATGAAAATTCTATTGAACAACATAGGTTAACTACAAAGTTTTCGACCATTCGCATTGCATTGTTATTGTTCAGAGTAATGCATTTTTTTATATAAGGAACGTACTATGTTGTCGGTGTTATGGATATAGGGGTACCCAGACTTGCTTGCCTGCAGCCCATTGCGTGGCTCCATCGACGACCTGGTATGGCCAGCTTCAGCATCGACAACTCAAGACACTCGCGAGGCGAACGACACCAAGACATCCTAAGGGATCGGCCCCCTCAGGCTGGTTCCCGAGGAGCGGAGATTTCTATGCAATGTGCACCTCACGAGGCTAAGCTGATGTGAGCCATGACGACCAAGGCTAGGCGGGCGCCAGTGGGCACAGCGTACCAGTTTCCTCTTCGGTGCAAAGGAGGCAAGCAGTAGGTGCGGAGTCCCGAGGAATCAGCCAAAGGTTTCCATTCTGGTGCAACAAGACCAAGACCGCCAGGACGATAGGATGGAGGTCGTCGCCGATCCCACCGCAGTCTCACGACTAGAGGCTTTTGCAGGCGAAGACCACTTTATTCAGGATAGAATGTACTTGTTGCCGCCTTCAAATCTGGCCGTTGTGGGATACCTTCCCGCCAACATTTGGGAAGGGGACCAAGGCCACTATAAATAGGACCTAGCCACCACCATAGAAGGGGACGGACGGATCCGAACCCATCAAATCCATTCCTCCCTCACTACCTCACCAGCTTACTTGAGCTCAAGAACACCTCACCTCCTGAGGTTGCTCAACCACTATACTTCCTCATCCTCAGCCCCTCGAGGCAATCCACCACAAAGCTGGATTAGGGTATTACACCGTAGGTGGCCTGAACTAGGATAAACTGCTATGTCTCTCTTTCCCTTCGAGCTCGGCACGCTAGGATGTGAGGTTTCACAAGTAGCAGGCTGGGTAGGTTGAGATATCTGTACGCCCCCCAGAGTTCGAACCTCTCAAGGGTTTCGGAACCCGAAATGTGACATTTGGCGCACCAGGTAGGGGTGCGGCAGATCTTCTCTTCCGTCAACGATCCACCGCTACTCCGAGCTTCCATGGCTGACGCACCTTGGGCTCACGCCGAGCGCTGGGCCACGATTGCCGCCCGCGTTGCTAAGACGGCACTGGCGGGCGACGACTGTCCTCGTCGTCCTCCATCACCAGCGGCTAACACCGCCACGGGCTCTGCTCGCCACGAGCAGCAAGCTTCCTCGCTTCACCCCTCCGTGCGCCGCGACGGGCGCACCGCCACTCCATCACTGACTCCGGTCGCTTCATCCTCCCATGTGCGCCGTGGCCCAGCAAACGTGCAGGCTGCTTTGCTCATGGCGTGGGAGCTCCTACGCCACCACCCCGTCGACGACTTCTACAAGGAGTGGCTCGAGCGCATCGCCGATCTCATCAGCACCGCTGGAGACTCTGCTGCGTCGGCCCGCTCACTGCCTCCACAGCTGCCTGCTGCGGGTGACGTGGCTCACGGTGCTCCTCCGCCACCACTGGTCAAGGGCACTGAGGGAGTCCTGGACTAGGGGGTGTCCGGATTGCCAGACTATGACCTTTGGCCGGACTCCCGGACTATGAAGATACAAGATTGAAGACTCCGTCCCGTGTCCGAATGGAACTTTCCTTGGCGTGGAAGGCAAGTTTGGCGATACGATATGAAGATCTCCTCCCATTGTAACCGACTCTGTGTAACCCTAGCCCTCTCTGGTGTCTATATAAACCGGAGAGTTTTAGTCCATAGGACGAACAACAATCATACCATAAGCTAGCTTCTAGGGTTTAGCCTCCTTGATCTCGTGGTAGATCCACTCTTGTAACACACATCATCAATATTAATCAAGCAGGACGTAGGGTTTTACCTCCATCAAGAGGGCCTGAACCTGGGTAAAACATCGTGTCCCTTGTCTCCTGTTACCATCCGCCTAGACGCACAGTTCGGGACCCCCTCCCCGAGATCCGCCGGTTTTGACACCGACATTGGTGCTTTCACTGAGAGTTCCTCTGTGTCGTCACCGTCAGGAAGGATGCCACACCCCGTCTTTAAAGACGGCGCTGTTGCTAAAGGAGCTTTGGCTGTCGGCCAAACTCTCCGGCTAGGCAGTTTTTTTATGACCGCCTGTTCGGCCGCCGCACCGACGATGACCTCTTGGGCCATCGAAAGCAATCTTCACATCAGCTCGGAATTTGCCGAGCAGTTAGATCCGACGGAGCTCTCTTCCCTGAACGAACTCTTGGATCGCATTGCCGCCCTGGGAGTCACTACAGATTACGGCCAGATTGGGCTTAAACCCGATCAGAGAGAGATCGACTCTCCCCAGGTCACCCACCACGTTGAAGTGGTGGAAGAACAATGCGGCGAATCTCTGCCCGCTCTAAGGACCAGATGTGTCCGGATTCCCGACCCCTCCAAGCCGGACACCCACGGAGGGGAGGATGTTGCCCAATCCCTGAACCTAAAGTCAGGCAGCAGGCCTGATTCATTGAATAATGTCCAAGAAAGAAAGCTTCCGAATACGGAAACTTCTTGGCCCCTGAATCTTATATCGGGCAAGGTTCCGGATTTAAATCCACCCGCCCACCCAACAATAAGGGATTTATCCCAAATACGGCAAGAGCCCGGGGAAATAGTACACCACTATTGGGCCAGATTCCTCCTGGTTATGAACAGGATAAAGGACTGCCGTGAGAAAGAAGCAATTTCATTCTTCTGTAACAACTACACGGACATCGGAATCCTCAACGCCATAAGTCACCGCGAAATTACACGCTTCGCCGACTTGACATGCATAGTACAAAAGTACTGTGCGACCGAAAGTGTTTGGAAAACCGAAGACAAATTCTAGGACAATCCGGCCCTGAATACAATACGAGTCCGAAACAATAGGGCGCATTATCGCCAGGCATCTGTGCCAAACAGCAAAAAACAAATACCCTCTATAGGGTATGGGACCGTACTGGAGGGATGGCTCAATGGACCCTATAAAATTCATAGTTCAGCGGAAGTCACACCAACTCACAACCTTAGAGCATGTTGGATACTCCGGCAGGTGGCCAGAAGTGGCGAGGAGCTTCTAACTCCAGAATCCGCAGAGCACCACCCCAGAAACGCCAGTACGGTGTCGACAGTCTTCGAGACCTACGCATCAAACAATGCGAGGAAACGAACGCTCCGCAGCCTTACCAAAGTCTACCAAGTAGCAACAATAAACCCATGGAGTGATAGGGCTATTACCTTTAATGCCAGTGACGAACCTAAATTCCGGACAGCCCGAGCACCAGCCGCATTGGTCCTCAGTCCGATAGTGGACGGCTTCTGACTTACAAAGGTACTCATGGATGGCGGCAGCGGACTTAACCTCATCTACAAGGAAACCCTGCGAAAAATGGAAATAGACTGGAGCCGCATTGAGCGAAGCAACACAACCTTTAGAGGAATAATACCAAGCCAGGAAGTGTGCTGTTCAGGGAAAATCACACTGGATGTGGTGTTCGGCACGCCGGATAATTACAGATCCGAGGAGGTCACATTTCAAGTGGCCCCGTTCAGCAGCGGATACCACGCTCTGTTAGGGCGAGAAGCATTTACAATTTTTCAAGCCATACCCCATTACGGGTACATGAAGCTCAAAATGCCCGGACCCAACGGAATCATCACTCTTGCTAGTGATCCGGACACAGCGCTCCGCGCCGAAAGCAAGACAGCCGCACTGGCCCTAGAGGCATTATCCGAAGCCCTAGCGGCCGAGGAACTAACTGTGTTGCGCTCCACGGTGGACATGGATGATGTGATACTAGATAAGAGATCCAAGTCCACCTCTTTTAAACCAGCGGACGAAATAGTCAAATTCCAAGTCCACCCAACGGACCCCACAAAAACGGCCTCCATCGGAGCACAACTAAAACCTGAGGTAGACGCCGCACTCAGGGAATTCTTGCGAGAAAATTGGGACATTTTCGCCTGGCACCCTTCAAACATGCCAGGAATCCCATGCAGGCTGGCCGAGCACAGCCTGAACATCCTAAAAGGGTTTAAGCCTGTTAAGCAGACTGTACTGCGTTTCTCCGAACCCAAGAGACAAGCCATGGGAGAGGAGCTAGCAAAACTGCTGGAAGCCGGATTCATCAGAGATATAAAACATCCGGACTGGCTAGCAAACCTGGTGATGGTACCAAAGAAGGACAAATCCTGGCGCCTATGCATCGATTTCAAAGACCTAAATAAGGCATGCCCAAAGGATCCCTTCCCCCTCCCTCGAATTGATCAAATCATCGACGCCACTTTAGGACACGACTCATTGTGTTTCCTCGATGCATACTCTGGCTACCACCAAATCAACATGGCAGAGTCAGACCAAGACGCAACGGCATTTATCACCCCATACGGCCCATTCTGCTTCAACACGATGCCCTTCGGGCTCAAAAACGCCGGCGCAACATATTAGCGCATGATTCAGACATGTCTGGCCAACCAGATCGGCAAAACCGTTGAAGCGTACGTAGATGACGTGGTCGTCAAAACCAAACACGTCGATACTCTAGTAGACGACTTGAGGCTCACATTCGACATTCTCCGAACATGTGACATTAAGCTCAACCTGGAAAAATGCGTTTTCGACGTACCAGCCGGAAAGCTCTTGGGCTTCATCGTATCCGGTAGAGGAATTGAAGAAACCCAGCCAAGATCCGAGCTGTGTCACAATTGGATACCCCAAAAGACCTTAAACAAATACAAAAATTGACAGGATGCGTGGTGGCTCTAAGCCGCTTTATCTCCCGCTTCGGAGAAAAGGCATTACCCCTTTACCGCCTCCTGCGGCGCACCGAACACTTCGAGTGGATGGATGCCGCCACGGCCGGACTCGAAGAAATCAAAGCCATACTGGCAACAAATCCGGTCCTGGCCGCGCCCAACACGGGCGAACTAATGCTATTATACATCGCGGCAACCCATCAAGTTGTAAGCGCGGTGCTCATTGTCGAACGAGAAACGAACGGACACAAGTTCTCCCTCCAAAAACTAGTTTATTACGTGTCCACGGTCCTAACTCCATGCAAGTCACGGTACCCGCATTATCAAAAACATAGCATACGCGGTGTTCATGGCATCCCGGAAGCTGCGACACTATGTTCAAGAGTGTTCAATAACAGTGGTATCCGAAGTACCTCTTAATGATATTATAAACAACCGTGACGCAACGGGCCGAATTGCCAAATGGGCCATTGAGCTCCTCCCGTTCGACATAACTTACAAGCCAAGGCGAGCTATTAAGTCGCAGGTTTTGGACAACTTCATTGCCGAATGGACTGAAGCCGAGCTCCCTAAAGAGTACGGTGCATACTCCAACTGGATCATGCACTTTGACGGCTCCAAAATGTTGGCTGGCCTGGGGGCTGGTGTCGTTCTGACGTCCCCAACTGGAGATACAGTCCAATACGTACTTCAGATAATGTACACGGATTCCAACAACACAACCGAATACGAGGCCCTTCTACATGGTCTCCGGATGGCAATCTCCATGGGCATTCAGCGCCTAGAGGTCCGCGGGGATTCAAACCTCATGATATCCCAAATAAACGAAGACTTTGACGCCAAGGATCCGAAAATGGCAGCTTACCGCAACGCCGTCTTAAAGATGCCAGCTCGGTTTGAGGGGCTCGAATTTCACCACATAGCCCAGGAGAATAACCAGGCAGCAGACGTGTTGGCACGCACTGGCGCCAAGCGCGATGCCGTCCCTCCCAACATCTTCCTAGAGAGGATGTTCAAGCCATCCGTATCATGGGAGGGAGAGTCTGGAAACTATAGCCTGGACACAACCACACTGCCCCTCACCGAACACTCTGACACAGTTGGTGGCTCCGCCAACAAAACAACACCGTCAGCCCACACAATAATGGCAGTCATTGCCCCGTGGACAGAACCATTCGTAGCCTACCTAACTAGGCAGGAACTTCCCGAGGACCACAACGAGGCCCGCTGCATAGTGCGGTGATCTAAAGCCTACAAAGTCCACAAGGGAGAGCTTTATAAGAAAAGCACAACCGGAGTCCTTCAAAGGTGTATCTCCGAAGAGGAAGGGCAAGACCTTCTGGCTGAAATTCATGCCGGACTCGGCGGGCACCACGCCGCAGCCCGGGCCCTTGTAAGCAAGGCCTTACGTACCGGATTTTATTGGCCAACGGCCCGGGAAGACGCTCAGGACTTAGTGCAACGATTCGTCGGTTGCCAATTATTCGCCAACCAAAGTCACATGCCGCCTACCGCCGTACAAACTATACCCATTACCTGGCCTTTTGCGGTCTGGGGGCTTGACATGGTCGGACCCCTTAAAGGAGGAACCCACAAGCAAAAATATCTACTAGTCATGGTGGACAAATTCACCAAATGGATAGAGGCCAAGCCTGTAAAGACGGCCGAATCTGGACCGGTGATAGACTTCATATCCGGGGTCGTACACCGTTACAGCGTCCCCCACAGCATCATAACTGACAACGGCACAAACTTCACGGCCGACGAAGTTAAACTCTGGTGCAAAAACATGGGCATTAAGCTCGACTAAGCTTCAGTCTATCACCCTCAAACCAACGGTCAAGTTGAGCGAGCCAACGGTCTCATTATGAGAGGCATCAAACCCGGACTAGTGCGATCCCTCCGGGAATCTAACACGCACTGGGTAGAGGAGCTTGACTCCGTACTTTGGGGGCTGCGGACCACGCCGAATCGCACTACCGGATTCACACCATTTTTTATGGTATACGGCGCAGAGGCAGTACTGCCATGCGACATAATTCATGACTCACCTCGAGTGCGCATGTACGAAGAAAGAGAAGCCGAGCTCGATCGGCAGGACAACTTGGATGCATTGGAGGAGGAGCGCGATGTGGCAAAAGCTCATTCCGCATTCTATCAACAACATGCTCGAAGATATCAAAGCAGAGAAGTATGGGCCAAAACTTATAACGTTGGCGAACTAGTTCTACGCCTGCCGGACAAGAAAAAGGACAAACTAAAGCCCAAATGGGAGGGTCCATTCATAATCGACCAAGTACTGACTGGTGGAGCGTATCGTCTATGAAACGCATCGGACAACCGACTCGAGCCGTACCCATGGAACGCAGCACACCTACGAAGATTCTACGCTTAGCGCCGGACTCCATGTTCGTCTCCTTCCTCTATTCCCTTTTTTATTTTTATTTTTCACATTAGCTGTCTGGCATTTCTCTCCTTCTCCCTACCCTTTTTCTCCCAAGCCCTTAGGGGCTTGCATGTGCATTGTTCGCACATACTTGACGCGCCACCCGCGCTCATCATACCTGGGGGCTTCTTTATCAGAAGTTTATATAAAACGGGCCTCATGCCCAAAACATGTGTGACACTTCCGCATGAACCTTTTATACACCATTATATGCATCGATATGACTTAAGTTTTGGCCAAGCTGGGTTGCCTGGCTCCTGTGCTTACCCCTACGTTCCCGTTCGTTCGGCTAGGTGGTAAAGGGAGCACCTCTACGATTGTTACTGCCGGGTCAGCCAGATGTGTACCTCAGACTGGGTGAAGCCAAAAGCTAGCGTTCTTAAGGGAATATTTGGTCCGTGAACTAAAAGATGATTTTTCTTGTTTATTTATCTGCCCCCCAGATGCTTTTCTGCTCTTTTTAGCAGTTCAGACATGCACTTTAGGGCATGCCTCCCAGGGAAAGGAACCCCTAACGGAACTACTCTCCCTGGAAGATGTTTCTTACTAACCATGTAATATAACATAACTAGTTGGGCACTTGTCTGCTAAAGCAATTATGACCCCTACGCCTTGTCTCCATGCATGCCCCGGTTCTTACATAATCGAGAGGGTATTCGGACACACTCCGGACTATAGGGTCCAGAGGTCGAAGCGAAAAGGTCCGCAATGACAAACGATCTACAATCCGACTAGAAGGCATTTTTCATGTCATTTTAAATTACAGAGTCAATCCGACTCGGCATATTCTTCTTCAATACCATCCAACAGGCGGTCTAATTTACAGTCCTGTTGGGAATACTTTGCAGCCAGCTCTACCTGGCCATATACTAAGCTGACAGGGATCTCCTTTCCATCAGGACCCATAGGGCCGACCTCGGCCATGTGCTTCGGGTCAGCCTTCATGTACCGAGTCTTCAGCATGGCCCAGGCCTCCCTGGCACCTTGACGGCAGGCCGATATCTTCCACAACCGGAAGCGATGCCGCACTCCCTCCAGCTTCTTTGCAAGCTCCCCAAGGCCTTTGGGCATGGAGAGGGATAGCCACATAGCCTGGACGACGCTCTACATTGCCTGCCGAACTCGTTCGTGCAGTTGCAACAGCTCGGGAAGAAGGTCTCCCGTTGAACCGGGCATTTCCTCCGCAGGACGACCTGACAGCAGACCTACAGACATAGCTCTGTCAATCGACTTCCTCGCCGAATTCTTTTTTCGAAGATTCATTCAAGCAATTACTAAAAATGCCGCGTCGAAGTCGCCGATTCTCCTTTACGGAAGCAGACAGCTGAATACGAACATCCTTTAGTTCCTTGCCCAGCTGGGTATTGGCGTATCGAAGTTTGTTCTTCTCTTGCCTCACCCTCGTCAGCACGCTCTCGCCAGCCTTTAGTTGGCGTAGGAGTTGTTGCTTGTTCGGATTTACTCCGGCCCTATCTGCACTATTATCATTAGAATTGCACACCTGCCGCACTTCACAACGGAATTATCTTTCGAAGCATATATTACCTGAGGGCGTCCCCTTGGCATTTTCTGAAGTGGCTAGTGCATCCTCGAGTTGGGCCTTGCACTCTTCAAGCTCCTGGGACAGTTGCGTGTTCTTCTTTGTAAGACACTGCATAGCACATGATCCTTAAAACAGTTATCTTCACTGTTTCAAGTCTCGGGGGCTACTGCCATATATAACCTTCAATTTTGCTCACCTGTATGCCTTTTACATACTGCTCTGTGGCTCTGGCTAGACCATTTTGAGCGGCACGGAGATACGCATCTCCTGTATTAAAGGCGTCCAACGCCTCTGGAGAAAAACATGCGTCACAAAGAACAGTCCGGCGACGTTTGTGGTTCATGGCACTCTCCACCTCTGAATTGGTGGTAGATAGCCCGTCTGCGTCCTCTGCCGAAGGAACGCCCGAGGCGCGCCCCGTGTCCGCCTCTGCTTCCGGACCCGGCCTTGAACCCTGGCCGGTGGATATAGTCCGGCGGGCTCTCTTCTTTCTAAGAAAAGCATGAGCGTTAGTATGACCTGAGGGCATAAACCCTAGGCATTAAATTCGCATGCCGTACCATTGGGCGGCTCATTAATGCAACTGGGGGGGGGGGGTAAATGAAAAACCCCCTGGCTTTTCGCATTCGTTTGACATGTGGAAGATGGCCATTATGGGGCACAGAAGCCGAGGAGAGCATCACGCACTAGAAGCCGGACACTATTCGACGGGTATAGGGAATTTGGAGAAGAACCCGCCTTGCAATGCCGAAGACAACTTGCGTGCCGGACTCATCGTCATTGAAGCCTAGTTCAGGGGCTACTGAGGGAGTCCTGGATTAGGGGGTGTCCGGATGGCCGGACTATGACCTTTGGCCGGACACCCGGACTATGAAGATACAAGATTGAAGACTCCGTCCCGTGTCCGAATGGAACTTTCCTTGGCGTGGAAGGCAAGCTTGGCTATACGATATGAAGATCTCCTCCCATTGTAACCGACTCTGTGTAACCCTAGCCCTCTCCGGTGTCTATATAAACCAGAGAGTTTTAGTCCGTAGGACAAACAACAATCCTACCATAGGCTAGCTTCTAGGGTTTAGCCTCTCTGATCTTGTGGTAGATCCACTCTTGTACTACCCATATCATCAATATTAATCAAGCAGGAGTAGGGTTTTACCTCCATCGAGAGGGCCCGAACCTGGGTAAAAACATTGTGTCCCTTGTCTCCTGTTACCATCCGCCTAGACGCTTAGTTCGGGACCCCCTACCCGAGATCCGCCGGTTTTGACACCGACAGGCGCCATCATCAAGCCAAGGAGCGCAGCACCACGACGCGACCCGCAGCATCAGGCGCCTGCGCGCGAAGAAGCAAGCTGTCAAGTGTTGCAGCGGCCACAAGAAGATGCATGTGTGCTTCCCACACCTCCACGTCAAGACCGCGCACCGCCTATGGTGGTAGCATGCGAGCACCAAGACCGGGCTCCACTACCCCGACGGGGTCCCGTGACCATAGCAGGGTGCCGTGCGTTCACTCCGGAGCTGCACAAAGTCGTCTGGCCAGGCAAGTTCAAGCCTGACCTGCCCCCACGCTACGACGGCACCGCCGACCCCGCTGAGGTGCTGCAACTCTACGAACTGAGCATCGAGGCGGCCAGCGGTGACGAGAAGATCATTGCGAACTGGTTCCCCATGGCCCTCAAGGATGGGGTATTCTCTTGGCTCCTGAACCTTCCTATGGGGTTGGTCTCCTCCTGGGATGAGATGCGCGACCGGTTTTATCGCCAACTTCCAGGGCACTCGCGACCGCCCGCCGGCCGCGGGTGACCTAAATGTGTAAAACAAAGCCCATAAACATCCAAAAGGGGTAATATAATAGCATGGAACTATCAAAAATTATAGATACGTTGGCGACGTATCAAGCATCCCCAAGCTTAATTCCTACTTTTCCTCGAGTAGGTAAATGATAAAAAAGAATTTTTTGATGTGGAATGCTATCTAGCATAATCTCAATGTAATTTTCTTTATGGTGGCATGAATGTTCAGATCCAAATGATTCAAAATAAAAGTTCATATTGATAAAATAAATAGTAACACTTCAAGCATAATAATCAAAGTAATCATGTCTTCTCAAAATAACATGGCAAAAGAAAGTTCATCCCTACAAAATCATATAGTTAGGCTATGCTTCATTTTCGTCACACAAAGATGTTCCCAACTTCTATACCCCCGATGACAAGCCAAGCAATTGTTTCATACATAAATAATCTCAAACATTTTCAACCTTCACGCAATACATGAGCGTGAGCCATGGATATAGCACTATGGGTGGAATAGAATATGATGATGGGGATTGTGTGGAGAAAAAAAAAGAGAAAGTCTCATATTGACGAGGATAATCAACGGGCTATGGAGATGCCCATCAATTGATGTCAACATGAGGAGTAGGGATTGCCATGCAACGGATGCACTAGAGCTATAAATGAAAGCTCAACAAAAGAAAACTAGTGGGTGTGCATCCAACTTTCTTGCTGACGAAGACCTAGGGCATTTGAGGAAGCCCATTGTAGGAATATACAAGCCAAGTTCTATAATGAAAAATTCCCACTAGTATGAAAAAGACAACTTATGAGACTCACTATATGAAAAACATGGTGCTACTTTGAAGCACAATATATGGGACTCACTACATGAAGAACAAGGTGCTACTTTGAAGCACAAGTGTGGAAAAAGAGATAGTAACATTGCCCCTTTTATATTTTTTTATTTTTTTATTTTTTTTCCTTTTTTCTTATTTTTTCTTTTTTTTCTTTGGCCTTTCTTTTTTTTTCTTTTTGGGTAATGCTCTAATAATGATGATCATCACACTTCTATTGATTACAACACATGAATTACAACTCGAAACTAGAACAAGATATGACTCTATATGAATGACTCCGGCGGTGTACCGGGATGGTGCAACGAATCAAGATTGACATGTATGAAAAATTATGCATGGTGGCTTTGCCACAAATACGATGTCAACTACATGATCATGCAATGGCAATATGACAAAAGAAAAGTATGCCATGATGATGATGAACGGAACGGTGGAAAGTTGCATGGCAATATATCTCGGAATGGCTATGGAAATGCCATAATAGGTAGGTATGGTAGCTGTTTTGAGGAAGATATAAGGAGGTTTACGTGTGATAGAGCGTATCGTATCACGGGGTTTGGATGCACCGGTGAAGTTTGCACCAACTCTCAAGGTGAGAAAGGGCAATGCAGGGTACCGAAGAGGCTAGCAAAGGCAGAAAGGTAAAAGTGCATATAATCCATGGACTCAACATTAGTCAAAAGAACTCATATACTTATTGCAAAAATTTAGAAGTCATCAAATTCAAGCACTGCGCGCATGCTCCTAGGGGGATAGATTGGTAGGAAAAGACCATCGCTCGTCCCCGACCGCCACTCATAAGGATGCACAAGACAGGTACACTTCATGTTTCAAATTTGTTACACAACTTTAACCATACGTGCATGCTACGGGACTTGCTAACTTCAACAGAAGCATTCTTTAAATTCATAATCACCCAACTAGCATGACTTTAATATCACTACCTCCATATCTCAAAACAATTATCAAGTATCAAATCGATCATAGCATCCAATTCACTTCCTATGATAGTTTTTATTATACCCAACTTGGATGCCTACCATTCTAGGACCAATTTTAAAACCATAGTAAATACCATGCTGTTCTAAAAGGCTCTCAAAAAGATATAAGTGAAGCATGAGAGACTAGCAATTTCTACAAAAATAAGTCACCACCGTGCTCTAAAAGATATAAGTGAAGCACCAGAGCAAAAACTATCAAGCTCAAAAGGTATAAGTGAAGCACATAGAGTATTCTAGCAAATTCAATCAAGTGGGCTTCTCCCAAAAGGTGTGTACAACAAGGATGATTGTAGTAAACTAAAAAGCAAAGACTAATATAATACACGATGCTCCAAGCAAAACACATATCATGTGGCAAATAAAAATATAGCTCCAAGTAAAGTTACCAATGAACAAAGACGAAAGAGGGGAAGCCTTCCCGGGGCATCCCCAAGCTTAGGCTTTTGGCTATCCTTGAATATCTTGGGGTGCCGTGGGCATCCCCAAGCTTAGGCTCTTGCCACTCCTTATTCCATAGTCCATAAAAGCTTTACCCAAAACTTGAAAACTTCACAACACAAAACTCAACAGGAAATCTTATAAGCTCCGTTAGTGAAAGAAAACAAAACCACCACATAAGGTACTGTAATGAACTCATTATTTATTTATTTTGGTGTTAAACCTACTTTAATCCAACTTCTATATGGTTTCTAAACTATTTTACTAGCCATAGATGCATCAAAATAAGTAAACAACACACGAAAAACAGAATCTGTCAAAAACATAACAGTCTGTAGCAATCTCTAACTAACGCAAACTTATGGAACTCTAAAAATCCTACTAAAAATGAAGTCCTGGAAAATTTGTCTATTTATCAGCATCAAAAAGAATCAACACAAAAGAATGTTTCTGTGATTTAACAAAACTAAATTGGTGCGCGCAAAGTTTCTGTTTTTCAGCAGAATCAAATCAACTATCATCATAGGTTATCCTATAGGTTCTACTTGGCACAAACACTAATTAAAAGATAAAAACATATCAAAACAGAAGGTAAATGCAAGATTTATTACTAAACAGGAACAAAAACAAAAAACACAAAGAAAATTGGGTTGCCTCCCAACTAGCGCTATCATTTAACGCCCCTAGCTAGGCATAAAAGCGAAGATAGATCTAAATAGTGCCATCTTTGGCACTAAATTCATAAGTAGACCGCATGATAGATTATTAAGGTAATTTGACTTTATTTCTTGGAATGTGCTCCATGCCTTTCTTTAATGGGAATTGGAATCTAATATTCCCTTCCTTCATATCAATAATCGCGCCAATCGTTCTAAGGAAAGGTCTACCAAGAATAATAGGGCAAGAAAGAGTGCAATCAATATCAAGAACGATAAAATCTACGGGCACCAAATTTCTATTTGCAACAATGAGAACATCATTGATCCTTCCCATTGGCTTTTTAATGGTGGAATCCGCAAGGTGCAAATTTAAAGAGCAATCATCAAGATCATGGAAACCTAGAATATCACATAAAGTTTTTGGAATCGTGGAAACACTAGCACCCAAATCGCATAAAGCAAAACATTCATGATCTTTAATTCTAATCTTTATAGTAGGTTCCCACTCATCATTAAGTTTTCTAGGTATATAAACTTCCAAATTAAGTTTTTCATCATAAGATTGTATCAAGGCATCAACAATATGTTTGGTAAAAGCTTTATTTTGACTATAAGCAAGAGCAGAATTAACAACGGATTGCAACAAGGAAATACAACCTTCTAAAGAACAATTATCATAATCAAATTCCTTGAAATCCAAGATAGTGGGTTCAATACTATTTAAAGTCGTGACCTCTCCAATCCCACTTTTACCAAATTTAGTATCAGGATCTAAAAACTCTGAATTCTTGGGACGCCTTCTAGGTTAAGTTGACTCATCATCAGTCCCATAATTATCAAGATTCATATTGCAAAACAAAGATCTAATAGGAGACGCATCAATAACTTTAAGATCTTCATCATTATTTTCATGGAAACTAGAAGAACACGCTTTTACAATCTTTCTTAGCACGCAATCTAGCGGTTCTTTCCTTGCACTCATCAATGGAAATTCTCATTGATTTGAGAGACTCAGTGATATCATGCTTACGAGGAGAAGATCTAAGTTTAAGAGAATCAACATCAAGTGAGAGTCTATCAACATTCCTAGCCAAATCATCAACTTTGAGCAATTTTTCTTCAAGCAAGGCATTAAAATTCTTTTGATAGACCATAAATTCTTCTTTCACACTACTCTCAAAATCAGAGGGCATCTTATTAAAATTACCATAAGAATTATTGTAGGAATTTGCATAATTATTAGAGGAATTACTAGGGAAGTTTCCTCTATAAGCATTGTTTCCAAAGGTATTCCTACCAACAAAATTCAGATCCATAGATTCATTATTATTCTCAATCAAAGTGGACAAAGGCATATCATTGGGATCAAGAGGAGTATTTTTGGTAGCAAACAATTTCATAAGTTCATCCATCTTTCCACTCAAAACATTGATTTCTTCTATAGCATGCACTTTTTTACTAGAAGATCTTTTGGTGTGCCATTGAGAATAATTAGCCATAATATTATCAAGAAGTTTTGGAGCATCTCCTAACGTGATTTCCATAAACGTGCCTCCCGTGGCCGAATCTAAGAGATTTCTAGAAGCAAAGTTCAAACCTGCATAAATTTTTTGTATGATCATCCATAAATTCAAACCATGAGTAGGGCAATTGCGAAGCATCAATTTCATTCTTTCCCAAGATTGGGCAACATGCTCATGATCTAGTTGTTTAAAATTCATAATATCGTTCCTAAGAGTGATAATCTTAGTAGGAGGAAAATACTTAAAGATAAAAGCATCCTTGCACTTGTTCCAAGAATCAATATTATTTTTAGGCAAAGACGAAAACCAAACTTTAGCATGATTTCTGAGTGAAAACGGAAATAACTTAAATTTAACAATATTGTTATCCGTATCTTTCTTCTTTTGCATATCACACAAATCAACAAAGTTGATTCGATGAGTAGCGGCATCTTCGCTAGGAAGGCCGGCCAATTGATCTTTCGTAACAAGATTCAGCAAAGCAGTATTGATTTCACAAGACTCAACATCATTAAGAGGAGCAATCGGAGTACTAAGGAAATCATTATTATTGGTATTCGAGAAATCACACAATTTGGTATTATCTTGCGCCATGGCAACAAGTAATCCAACAAACAAGCAAACAGAAAAAGGCAAGCGAAAAAGAGAGGAGGAGATTGGGAAAGAGAGGGCGAATAAAATGACAAGGGTGAAGTGGGGGAGAGGAAAACGAGAGGCAAATGACAAATAATGTAAATGCAAGGGGGATGAGTTTGTGATGGGTATTGGTATGTCTTTACTTGAGCGAAGACCTCCCCGGCAACGGCGCCAGAAATCCTTCTTGCTACGTCTTGAGCTTGCGTTGGTTTTCCTTGAAGAGGAAAGGGTGATGCAGCAATAGTAGCGGAAGTATTTCCCTCAGTTTTTGAGAACCAAGGTATCAATCCAGTAGGAGGCTCCTCATTGTCCCACGCACCTACACAAAAAAACCAAGAACTCGCAACCAACTCTATAAAGGGGTTGTCAATCCCTTCACGGCCACTTGGGAAAGTGAGATCTGATAGAGATAGTATGATAAGATAAATATATTTTTGGTATTTTATAATATAGATGCAAAAAGTAAAGATGAAACTAAAAGTAAATTGGAAGCAAATATGATAAGAGATAGACCCAGGGGCCATAGGTTTCACTAGAGGCTTCTCTCAAGATAGCATAAGTATTACGGTGGGTGAACAAATTACTGTCGAGCATTTGATAGAAAAGCGAATAATTATGAGATTATCTAGGCCTGATCATGTATATAGGCATCACGTCCGCAACAAGTAGACCGACTCCTACCTGCATCTACTACTATTAATCCACACATCGACCGACTCCTGCCTGCATCTAGAGTATTAAGTTCATAAAGAACAGAGTAACGCATTAAGCAAGATGACATGATGTAGAGGGATAAACTCATGCAATATGATATAAACACCATCTTTTTATCCTCGATGGCAACAATACAATACGTGCCTTGCAACCCTTTCTGTCACTGGGTAAGGACACCGCATGATTGAACCCAAACCTAAGCACTTCTCCCATGGCAAGAAAGATCAATCTAGTAGGCCAAACCAAACTGATAATTCGAAGAGACTTGCAAAGATAACTCAATCATACATAAAAGAATTCAGAGGAGATTCAAATATTTCTCATCGATAAACTTGATCATAAACCCACAATTCATCGATCTTGACAAACACACCGCAAAAAGAGTTTACATCGAATAGATCTCCACAAGAGAGGGGGAGAACATTGTATTGAGATCCAAAAAGAGAGAAGAAGCCATCTAGATAACAACTATGGACCCGAAGGTCTGTGGTGAACTACTCAAAACTCATCGGAGGGGCTATGGTGTTGATGTAGAAGCCCTCCATGGTCGATTCCCCCTCTGGCGGAGCGCCGACGAAGGCTCCAAGATGGGATCTCACAGATATAAAAGGTTACGGCGGTGGAAATTGTGCTTCGTTGGCTCCCTGGATGTTTTTGGGGTACGTAGGCTTATATAGGAGGAAGAAGTACGTCGGTGGCCACTTGAGGGGCCCACAAGATAGGGGGGCGCGCCCTACCCTCTCGTGGCTGGCTCGGCTGCTTCTTGACTTGCACTCCAATTCCTCTGGATCACATTCGTTCCAAAAATCACGCTCCCGAAGGTTGCATTCTGTTTGGACTCCATTTGATATTCCTTTTCTTCGAAATACTGAAATAGGAAAAAAATAGCAATACGGCCTGGGCCTCCGGTTAGTAGGTTAGTCCCAAAAATGATATAAATGTGTAAATTAAAGCCCAAAAACATCCAAAAGGGGTAATTTAATAGCATGGAACAATAAAAAATTATAGATACATTGGAGACGTATCATCCCCTCGTCTAGTTTTGTGATTCTCGTAGTTTCTACTCCATTATTTGCTTATGTATTTTTTTCGTAAGCAGGCAATTTGATCTCGATTTGAAGTCGGTACTCGTGTGTGCTCTGTAGGGAGAGTAAGGTGCATCTTGGGTTTCGCCAGTTTTTGCCAATTTTGTTGCTGATATCTGTCACTTCGTCCTTGTGCTGCAGGCAAACGCCATGTCTTCGCCAAGCAGAGTAGGAGGAGGAGTTCAAGGTATGTGGACTGCTTACTTCGGCCTTGTTTATTTTGTTTGATGTTTATCTAGTTTCCCAGTTCATCCTGCATATTTGTATATGTTGTATTAGTTGTCAGCGTTCCTTTGCATTATTTGTCTTGTGATGTTTTGTAATTTCTGTTTCTTGTTTTTATTGAATCCAGTAGGAGATTGCAGTGGTCATAATGCTACACTAATTGTCTCTCATTGTCCTGGTGGTAAGGATCATGGTAGTGAGGCAGGACATCAAGTGAATTCGTCAACTAAATCTTCTCCCATAAGTGTGGCCCCTCCTTCTGGTATGTGTTTGTTTTTTTTTGTTTTTTTAATTTGCCAATTTGGTTGTCCCTATTTTTGTTGTAAATTTCATATGTGTCCCGTGAGTTTTGCAATGGATTGTTCTTATAAAGACCTGCTATTTTTTATGTGAATGCTTTGTTTATTTTGTGTATGCTTCTTGCTTCATGTTGTACAAATTGGTGTTGCCTTGTTTTATCTAGTCTGGCATTTTGTTGGAAACAAACGTGAAGTTAGTGTATGAAGCACTGCATTTATATGTATATGTGAACTCCACTATATGTATGTGTGAACAACATTGTTGTTTATTCAGGTTTTTTGTATACATATGTGTGTAATTCGATTACATTGATATATGAATTGCATTATTTTTTATTCATTTTATGATTTTAGCACTGCATTTACATGTCTAAGTGTACCACACATGTTCTTTTATGCACTTTTTAATGACCATAGTTAAACATCATTTTGACGCAATGTCAGTTTTTCATGCTGGGGCGGCTATGTTTGAGGAGGTTACTTAATTGATTGACCATTATTTTGCAGAGTGTGACGTCAGTGTGAGCTTTGACCAGAGACGTCACGTCTTGTCTGGAACACAATCACAATCCGTTGATGGTACAAAGTTACACAAGAGCAGATAGTCTCGCAACAGCCTCGTGCATATGAATTGAAGCAAAGCAAGAAGAAGTTGAGGTTTTAAAGTGAATCAAAAGAGTATACGGAGAAGGAGAAGCAGAGGAGAGCTACAAATGGTGCCAAGGGTGCCAAATTTGTCAAAGTCAAGCAGACTGCTATGCAGAAGAAGAGATTGAGTTTTGTTGCTGAGGAAGGTGGTACTCCTTGGCAGAGTCCATGTGTTGCTTGCATGAACAAGAATCTGTGTAAGGGAACTGCTGAAGCTAGTGCAAAGGATCCTCAGCGCAAGTGACTACATGTCAGTGAAGGTCCCAACTCTGACGATGACTACTTTGCGCTTGCTGATTTTGTGAGGGATGTTCATACTGGTAGATGCAAAGACTAAGGTTCATCTAAGAGTCTACCCAAGTGTCCCCGTGATGATGGCAATGAAGGCGTTGG
This sequence comes from Triticum dicoccoides, assembly GCF_002162155.2. NCBI lineage: Eukaryota > Viridiplantae > Streptophyta > Magnoliopsida > Poales > Poaceae > Triticum > Triticum dicoccoides. The sequence continues at coordinate 325,123,109 of NC_041387.1, read as the reverse complement.
TGCTGACTCTGGTGGGGAGGCGGATGTTGTTGCAAAAGTTTGTTGAAGTGGACTGCATTTGTTTCCTTCATTGTTATGCTATCTATGTTTTTTGTCCCTTTTTATGGCTAATCTTCTAATGTGGACTGCATTTCCCTTTACATAGATTAAGAAATATAGTAAGAGCAACGCAACGGAAGATGATGCCGAGGGAGATGATGCTCGATTTAACAAGACCGTTCGTTTGTCGCTCCTCATTGTTTGCAAAGCTTCTGCTTTATTGAAAGAAGCACACTTTGTCGTGTTTGGGATGCTGGATTTGGTGTTGTCTTGAACTGACAGTAAAGAAAAATGTGTCGCGCATTCTTATGTGCTTTCTGACGGGAGTGATTGACCCTGCCATGATGATAATGGACTTTCGGAATGGCAGGGTTCTTCGAATCAATCGTGATGCGGTTCATCTCATTTTTGATTTACCTATGGGACGTCACACTGCACCCATGCCTGCTATCAGCAACCATGATGACTTGTTGACTGCCCTCAAGGATGAGCTTGGCTTTGACCGTTCAAAAAGTATAGGTGCCAAGGACTTGCTTCAGAAGCTAAAGGTGTTTGTGGAGGAAGATGATCATGTGACTGTTGATCTTGCTGTCAAGGTGTTCTTCCTGATACTTTATCAACATTTTTTGTGCCACGGGCCTGTAGTTCATTTGGGTAGGGTTGCTGCATGGCAGAGAACATGGATTATGCGGCTATGGCCCATATGGACTTTTGTCAACTTGTTGTTGATGAGTTGCAGGCAGCTTGTGGTGACATGGCAGATAGAAGGCAGCAAGTAGAAATGTGTAGAGGGTTGTGCCATTGTCCCCCTGATTACGTATCTTGATTGCTTGAAGCTTCGCACGTTTTCTGTTATGCACATGTTGATGCCACGTGCGTCATACCTGATGACCAAGGACCTGATGAAGTTATACAACAAGGATGTGCTTGCCAAGGGAACGATTTATTTGGAAACTTACAAATTTGGGAAGCAGCCGGTTAGTTCATCTGAGTTTTTAAGATCGGAGTTTTTTTAAAGTGCAGTCATTATAAATCTGAACTTCCCATGTTGTCTTTTTTTGTAGTGGAAGGCGTCAGGTGATATTGTGTACAATCGTCCTGCTGATGTGCTATGTGGCGGCTCTAATACGGGGCCTAGCACTCATGCTAGGTTTTTATGAGCCTATCTGTAGCTAGCTTCCTGCCTGTGATGATGAGGCGCCGCCTACTCATGGTTTCATGGCTCGTTGGATGTTTGATAATAGAAGCTCTTCTAAACAGACATTTGTTGGCGGCAAAAAACATGAGGAGATTGATGAGCTTCTTCTGGAGGTTTTGAAGTTAACTGAAGATTTGCCAACCTCTAGTGACAGGTTGAGGACAGTTGCTAGTTTTTTCCCTGTTCGCCATGGCCCATGAGATGAAGATATTGTTGCTGCTCAGAATTTTGATTGTGGCGTGGTTGAAAGACTGAAGATTGCAGTGACGAATACTCAGTCTTCGTATACTCAGTTGAAACATTCACAGGAAGAAAAATGCGCTCGGTATGATAAGGATGTTGAGCACATTTTGCATGAAATGAACCGTCGGGATGCTGGCGTCGATGCTGATAATGTATATTCCAGGTTTTTTTGTGCTTTTGAACCTCTTTTGTGTATTACGTGGACTGCTCCTCACTATTTGTTTTTTGTCATAGGCTAAAGTGGAATCTTCTGGTGTCCATGGATCTAGGGGCGATGGAATTGATCAGGTACAAATACTTCTGCAATGCCTGTTCTACCATGTGCCTCTCTTCTTGAACTTGTATTTTTTCTTTCCATTTTATTCTATTTTTTGTTTATCTCACGATAAAGTGTGTACTCCTTGTGCATAGTTGAAGTTTTTTCGTTTTTGGCCGTTGCCATCTTATTTTCGTTTTTGGTTTGTTCCATGCCTATAGACTGGAGTTGCTGCTGGTAGTGTGCACAAAGATTCCTACGATGGCTCTAGGAAGGACGAGGACTTGGCTGATGCATCATCCCCTCCGGATGTTGTAGCTGATAATGTATAGTGGAATTATTTTTTCTGTTAATGGGTTGTAATGTAATCTTTTGTTGTTGTTATAAGCTTTTCGTACGCTATTCCGTTGACTCATATGCATTTATTTTACATATGTGAGCTGCATAGTTTTACATATGTGAGCTTCAGTCTTTGACGGAAGTGAACTACAGTTCTTTTTGCATATGTAGGGTGCAGGCTTTTACATATGTAAGCTTCAGTATTTCAGAGACCTGAAGTGCAATTCTTCTTTGCATATGAGGGCTGCAGTGTTTGACATAAGTGAACTGCAGTTCTTTTTATATATATGGACTGCGGTTATTTGACATATGTGGGCTGCAGTATTTGACATAAGTGAACTGCAGTTGTTTTGCATATGTGGGCTACAGTGTTTGACATAACTGAACTGCACTTGTTTTGCATATGTAGACTGCCGTTTTTGACATATGTGACATGTGTGTTGTTGTGTTAATTATCCCCACGCTCATTTGTGTCACAGTTTCTTTTTCAAACTTTTTACAGCCTGGGGATGAAAACATAGAAGTTCATGTTGATGTGAACTAGGGGGATTGTGCTGTAGCAGGTGGTGGCAGTGTTGAAGCTTCTGTATCGGTTGCCGTGGACAATGCAGAACCTTTTGTAGCTCAGGAACCCCACGATGCTGTTTCCCCTAGTCGCACAAAGAATCTGATTTTGGCATTGAAAAGCCACTGGAGAATGTCGTTCCTGCTAGTAGAGTTACTGTTTCTCCTGTTTGTCTGGCGCCCAATGATGTTCCTGATGTATTCAGAGTGGAGCCTTATGTAGCTGAAGTATCTAAGGACATTGTGGTTGACCAGACTATTGTAAATCCAGAGAATACTGATGTTGCTATAGTAGGGCTGTCCAGTGAGGTTGTGGTGGTTTCGTCGGAACCTAGCCAAGTAAATGTTTTGGTCAGCTCTGAAGAACAACAACATGAAGACTCTGACACTGAAGGCAAGAGTTATGTTTCGAACAGTGAAGTTGAAGTTTTTCTCATTCATTTTTTAGTTACTATGGTAGTTGCATCAGATGTTTAACGATAAGTGAAACTTCATCTTTTGTTGATGATTTTCAAAATAGCTAGCAGAATTTCCTTATCTTAATATTGAACTTCATTTTTTGGATTGGTGAATTTCATCTTTTAATTACAGATGACTAACTTCCTGTTGTGACACCGTCGAGCACTAATCCAGCTCTTCTGAAAAGATACAATGAGTTGTACACTGCTGTTAGGAGGGCTCAGAGGGACAAAAAGAATTAGTATGGCTTTCTAAAAATTGTTTTGTTCATATGTATTTTCTAATTTCAGTCTTTACCATTTCTCGTTGTTGTTATTTTTATAGTATCTTATGTTTCAGTTTTTAATAAAAAATTCAGGGACATGATTGCTTTTAAAACTGTGGTGGATGATATTACCATTGGTGAAGTTGGTCAATCTTTTTGGGATAAAGGGATGCTCACTACAGGCCTTATAGATCTCGGGGTTTCTTTGCTGGTAGATAGTTTAAGGGATCTCCGATGATGGTTGTCCCGTACCATATTTGTTTCAGCATGAGAAATTTTTATTTTATTTTTTGATTTTATTTTCTGATTTCATGTGATGATATGTTTGCTTGAGCACTATTTCTTTTTTTGGTTTTGTTTTGGCAGACAAGTATTTGGCATGGTGGTACTATAGGCATGAGTGTTAAAATGATATTCACTTGAATAGCCGAGGAGCGTGTTGATAAAAAAGATATGGTGAGTAACGTTTTTATGTGTCGAAAACCATTTTTTGTGTGTTGGTTTTTATAGTGTTCTGTTTCTTGTTCTTGTAATAATTTTTTTTACTTCCATCAGGTCATGTTTGCAACATTTGATCCGCCATAGACGAGGAATGGCGTTGGTCATTATTGTGTGGTTGCCTTAAATTTGAAAGAAAGGCGGTTTGAATTGTGTTTCGTTGGCTCCCTGGATGTTTTCGGGGTACGTAGACTTATATAGGAGGAAGAAGTACGTCGGTGGCCGCCCGAGGGGCCCATGAGACAGGGGGTGCGCCCTATAGGGGGGGGGGGGCGCCCTGCCCTCTCGTGGCCGCCTCGGCAACTTCTTTACTTGCACTCCAAGTCCTCTGGATCATGTTCGTTAAAAAAATCACGCTCCCGAAGGTTTCATTCCGTTTGGACTCCATTTGATATACCTTTTCTTCGAAATACTGATATAGGCAAAAAAACAGCAATACAGGCTGGGCCTCCGGTTAGTAGGTTAGTCCTAAAAATGATATAAATGTGTAAAATAAAGCGCATAAACATCCAAAAGGGGTAATATAATAGCATGGAACAATCAAAACTTATAAATACGTTGGAGACGTATCATCCCTCGTCTAGTTTTGTGATTCTCGTAGTTGCTACTGCATTATTTGCTTATGTATTTTTTCGTAAGCAGGCAATTTGATCTCGATTTGAAGTCGGTACTCGTGTGTGCTCTGTAGGCAGAGCAAGGTGCATCTAGGGTTTCGCCAGTTTTTGCCGATTTTGTTGCTGATATCTGTCACTTCGTCCTTGTGCTGCAGACCAACGCCATGTCTTCGCCAAGTAGAGTAGGAGGAGGAGTTCAAGGTATGTGGACTGCTTACTTTGGCCTTGTTTATTTTGTTTGATGTTTATCTAGTTTCCTAGTTCATCCTGCATATTTGTATATGTTGTATATGTTGTCAGCGTTCCTTTGCATTATTTGTCTTGTGATGTTTTGTAATTTCTGTTTCTTGTTTTTATTGAATCCAGTAGGCGATTGCAGAGGTCATAATGCTACACTAATTGTCTCTCATTGTCCTGGTGGTAAGGATAATGGTGGTGAGGCAGGACATCAAGTGAATTCGCCAATTGAATCTTCTCCCATAAGTGTGGCCCCTCCTTCTGGTATGTGTTTGTTTTTTTCTTATTTTTAATTTGCCAATTTGGTTGTCCCTATTTCTGTTGTAAATTTCATATGTGTCTCGTGAGTTTTGCAATGGATTGTTCTTATAAAGACCTGCTATTTTTTATGTGAATGCTTTGTTTATTTTGTGTATGCTTCTTACTTCATGTTGTACAAATTGGTGTTGCCTTGTTGTATCTAGTCTGGCATTTTGTTGGAAACAAACATGAAGTTAGTGTATGAAGCACTTCATTTATATGTATATGTGAACTCGACTATATGTATGTGTGAACTGCATTGTTGTTTATTCAGGTTTTTTGTATACATATGTGTGTAACTCGATTACATTGATATATGAACTGCATTAATTTTTATTTAGCTTATGACTGTAGCACTGCATTTACATGTCTAAGCTTACCACATATGTTCTTTTTGTGCACTTTTTAATGACCATAGTTAAACTTCATTTCGACGCAATGTCAGTTTTTCATGCTGGGGCGGCGAGGTTTGAGGAGGTTATTTAATTGATTGACCATTTTTTTGCAGAGCGTGGCGTTAGTGTGAGCTTTGACTAGAGACATCTCGTCTTGTCTGGAACACAATCACAATCCGTTGATGGTACAAAGGAAGTTACATAGGAGTGGATGGTCTCGCAACAGCCTCGTGCATATGAATTGAAGCAAAGCAAGAAGAAGTTGAGGTTTTAAAGCGACTCAAAAGAGTATGCGGAGAAGGAAAAGCATAGGAGAGCTACAAATGGTGCCAAGGGTGCCAAATTTGTCAAAGTCAAGCAGCCTGCTTTGCAGAAGAAGAGATTGAGTTCTGTTGCCGAGGAAGGTGGTACTCCTTGGCAGAGTCCATGTGTTGCTTGCATGAACAAGAATCTGTGTAAGGGAACTACTGAAGCTAGTGCAAAGGATCCTCAGCACAAGTGACTACATTTCAGTGAAGGTCCCAACTCTGACGATGACGACTTTGCGCTTGTTGATTTTGTGAGGGATCTTCATACAGGTAGACGCAAAGACTGAGGTTCATCTAAGAGTCTACCCAAGTGTCCCCGTGATGATACCAATGAAGGCGTTGGTGCTGACTCTGGTGGGGAGGCGGATGTTGTTCCAAAGGTTTGTTGAAGTGGACTGCATTTGTTTCCTTCATTTTTATTCTATCTGTGTTTTTGTCCCTTTTTATGGCTAATCTTCTAATGTGGACTGTATTTCCCTTTACACAGAGTAAGAAATATAGTAAGAGCAACGCAACTGAAGATGATGCCGAGGGAGATGACGCTCGATTTAACAAGACCATACGTTTGTTGCTCCCCATTGTTTGCAAAGCTGCCGCTTTATTGAAAGAAGCACACTTTGTCGTGTTCGGGATGCTGGATTTGGTGATGTCTTTGAACTGACAGTAAAGAAAAATGTGTTGCGCATTCTTATGTGCTATCTGATGGGAGTGATTGACCCTGCCACGATGATAATGGACTTTCGGAATGGCAGGGTTCTTCGAATCAATCGTGATGCAGTTCATCTCATTTTTGATTTACCTATGGGACGTCACACTTCACCCATGCCTGCTACCAGCGGCCATGATGACTTGTTGACTGCCCTCAAGGATGAGCTTGGCTTTGACTGTTCAAAAAGTATAGGTGCCAAGGACTTGCTTCAGAAGCTAAAGGTGTTGGTGGAGGAAGATGATCATGTGACTGTTGATCTTGCTGTCAAGGTGTTCTTCCTGATACTTTATCAAAATTTGCTGTGCCCCGCTCCTGTAGTTCATTTGGGTAGGGTTGCTGCATGGTAGAGAACATGGATTATGCGGCTATGGCCCAGATGGACTTTTGTCAGCTTGTTGTTGATGACTTGCAGGCAGCTTGTGGTGAGGTGGAAGATAGAAGGCAGCAAGTAGAATTGTGTAGAGGGTTGTGGCATTGTCCCCCTGATTACGTATCTTGATTGCTTGAAGCTTCGCACATTTTCGGTTATGCACATGTTGATGCCACGTGCGTCATACCTGACAACCAAGGACCTAATGAAGTTATACAACAAGGATGTGCTTGTCAAGGGAACGATTTATTTGGAAACTTACAAATTTGGGAAGCAGCCGGTTAGTTCATCTGAGTTTTTAAGATCAGAGTTTTTTTAAAGTGCAGTCATTATAAATCTGAACTTCCCATGTTCTCTTTTTTTGTAGTGGAAGGCGTCAGGTGATATTGTGTACAACCGTCCTGCTGCTGCGCTATGTGGCAGCTCTAATACGGGGCCTAGCACTCATGCTAGGTTTTTATGAGCCTATCTGTAGACAGCTTCCTGCCTCTGATGATGAGGCGCGGCCTACTCATGGTTTCATGGCTCGTTGGATGTTTGATAATAGAAGCTCTTCTAAACAGACATTTGTTGGCGGCAAAAAACATGAGGAGATTGGTGAGCTTCTTCTGAAGGTTTTGAAGTTAACTGACGATTTGCCAACCTCTGGTGACAGGTTGAGGATAGTTGCTAGTTTTTTCCCTGCTAGCCATGGCCCACGAGATGAAGATATTGTTGCTGCTCAGAATTGTGATTGTGGCGTGGTTGAAAGACTGAAGATTGCAGTGACGAATACTCAGTCTTCGTATGCTCAGTTGAAACATTCACATGAAGAAAAATGTGGTCGGTATGATAAGGATGTTGAGCACATTTTGGATGAAATGAACCGTCAGGATGCTGGCGTCGGCGCTGATAATGTATATTCCAGGTTTTTTTTGCTTTTGAACCTCTTTTGTGTATTACGTGGACTGCTTCTCACTATTCGTTTTTTGTCATAGGCTAAAGTGGAATCTTCTGGTGTCCATGGATCTAGGGATGATGGAATTGATCAGGTACAAATACTTCTGCAATGCCTGTTCTGCCATGTGCTTCTCTTCTTGAACTTGTATTTTTTGCTTTTCATTTTATTCTATTTTTTGTTTACCTCACGATAAAGTGTGTACTGCTTGTGCATAGTTGAAGTTTTTTTGTTTTTTGTCGTTGCCATCTTATTTTTGTTTTTTGTTTCTTCCATGGCTATAGACTAGAGTTGCTGCTGGTAATGTGCACAAAGATTCCTATGATGGCTCTGGGAAGGACGAGGACTTGGCTGATGCATCATCCCCTCCGGATGTTGTAGCTGATAATGTATAGTGGAATTACTTTTTCTGTTAGTGGGTTGTAATGTAATCTTTTGTTGTTGTTATAAGCTTTTCATACGCTGTTCCGTTGACTCACATGCATTTATTTTACATATGTGAGCTGCATAGTTTTACATGTGTGAGCTTCAGTCTTTGACAGAAGTGAACTATAGTTTTTTTTGCATATGTAGGGTGCAGTCTTTTACATATTTAATATTCAGCATTTAATAGACATGAACTGCAATTCTTTTTTGCATATGTGGGCTACAGTGTTTGACATAAGTGTACTGCAATTCATTTTATATAAATGGACTGCAGTTATTTGACATATGTGGGCTGTAGTATTTGACATAAGTGAACTGTAGTTATTTTGCATATGTGGGCTGCAGTGTTTGACATAACTGAACTGCACTTGTTTTGCATATGTGGACTGCAGTTTTTGACATATGTGACCTGTGTGTTGTTGTGTTAATTATCCCCACGCTCATTTGTGTCACTGTGTCTTTTTCAAACTGTTTACAGCCTGGAGATGAAAACATAGAAGTTCATGTCGATGTGAACCAGGGGGATTGTGCTATTGTGGGTGGTGGCAGTGTTCAAGCTTCTATATCGGTTGCTGTCGACAATGCAGAACCTTCTGTAGCTCAAGAATCCCACGATGCCGTTTCTCCTAGTCAGCACAAAAATTCTGATTTTGGCATTGAAAAGCCGCTGGAGAATGTCATTCCTGCTGGTAGAGTTGCTGCTTCTCCTGTTTGACTGGCGCCCAACGATGTTCCTGATGTATTCAAAGTGGAGCCTAATGTAGCTGAAGTATCTAAGGACGTTGCGGTTGACCAGACTATTGTAAATCTAGAGAATACTGATGTTGCTATAGTAGGGCAGTCCAGTGAGGTTGTGGTGGTTTGGTCAGCTCTGAAGAACAACAACATGAAGACTCTGACACTGAAGGCAAGAGTTTTGTTTCGAACAGTGAAATTGAAGTTTTTCTGATTCATTTTTTTGTTACTATGGTAGCTGCATTAGATGTTTAACGATAAGTGAAACTTCATCTTTTGTTGGTAATTTTCAAAATAGCTAGCAGAATTTCCTTATCTTAATATTGAACTTCATTTTTTGGACAAGTGAATTTCATCTTTAAATTACAGGTGACTAACTTCCTGTTGTGACGCCGTCGAGCATTGATCCAGCTCTTCTGAAAAGATACAATGAGTTGTACACTGTTGTTAGGAGGGCTCAAAGGGACAAAAAGAATTAGTATGGCTTTCTAAAAATTGTTTTTTCATATGTATTTTCTAATTTCAGTCTTTACCATTTCTCGTTGTTGTTATTTTTATAGTATCTTATGTTTCAGTTTTTAATAAAAAATTTAGGGACATGATTGCTTTTAAAACTGTGGTGGATGATATTACCATTGGCGAAGTTGGTCAATCTTTTTGGGATAAAGGGATGCTCACTACAGGCCTTGTAGATCTTGGGGTTTCTTTGCTGGTAGATAGTTTAAGGGATCTCCGATGAAGGTTGTCCCGTACCATATTTGTGTAAGCATGGAGAAATTTTTGTTTTATTTTTTGATTTCATGTGATGATATGTTTGCTTGAGCACTATTTCTTTTTTTGGTTTTGTTTTGGCAGACAAGTATTTGGCATGGTGGTACTGTAGGCATGAGTGTTAAAATGTTATTCTCTTGAATAGCCGAGGAGAGTGTTGATAAAAAAGATATGGTGAGTAACATTTTTATGTGTCGAAAACCATTTTGTGTGTGTTGGTTTTTATAGTGTTCTGTTTCTTGTTCTTGTAATAATTTTTTTTACTTCCATCAGGTCTGTTTGCAACATTTGATCCGCCAGAGACGAGGAATGGCGTTGGTCATTATATTGTGGTTGCCTTAAATTTGAAAGAAAGGCGGTTTGAATTTCTTGACTCGCTCACTAAACCTGGTAGCTCTGAAGCGAATAGGATTTTTAGGGAAAGAAGGTGGCTCAAGTTCTGATGAGCCACTAAATCCTCCTACACTTGATGGATTTGTGTTGAAACATGTTGTTGTCCCAAATCAGCTAAATGGGCACGCTCCTTACAGGTTCTCTCCACCATACTACTCAACTGTTCGTTTATATTTTATTATGTGAAACTGATGTTTTTTGTTCTTTTATTGCAGGCATGATTGAGGATTCTATATGTTTCAATTCTTGCAGACTAGGGATGGTGTTCGAGTCACTTAGTTTGGGGTGGAGCACATTGGCTACATCAGAAAGGCCATGCTCTATAGTTGTATCACATCGACAAAGTGTTGCCTTCAGTTATCGTCACTTTTAATTTTTGCAGATAAAGGTTGTTTTAGTGAACTTCTTTATTTCCCTTATTTATTTTTTGTCTACTGCTTGCTTCTGCTTCTTAAGATCTTTTTTTCACTAGTGTGTTTAGTGAAATGCGTGTTTTACAGTGGATGGCTATATATTTGTTGTGTAAGTGAGCTGCATTTGTTGTAGACAAGTTAGCTACATTTATTCAAGGAAAGTGAGCTGCATTGTTCTAGACAAGTGAGCTGCATTGTTCTTTATAAGTGGGTTGCATTCTTCTAGACAAGTGAGCTGCATTGTTCCTTATAAGTGGGCAATATTGTTCTAGACAAGTGAGCTACATTGTTCTAGATAAGTGGGTTGCATTCTCTTCTTTAGTGAACTTCATTTTTTATATTATTGAGATGCATTTAATGTTTTTGGTTTTGTATTTTGGGCTGAGTGTTCCCATGTTTTTTCTCCTCGTTATCAGGTTTTGATGGGGGACTTCACGGAGGCTGTACACCACTGTTTTAGTCCCAGGGTTCTGAGGTAGTTATGGAGGATTGTACCATTGAAATCTCTCTAGATAATTCTGGTTCTTTGGCTGGAGATGGTTTGAACACAGATGTGGCATCTAGACCTGATGGTAGAAGTGTTGCTCGACAAGGCTCTCCGCATGAGGTCGTTGATGTTGTTGATGATGATTTTGTTACGCCGGCGCCACGCGTCACTAGGAGTAGGATTGCAGCAATCAATCGTCCTCGCGTAGATGAGGCTGAAGTATTTTTGAACAAGAGGGCAGGTGAGAGGGATTTTAAGTTGAGAGGTACTTTAGAGAAATTGAGGCCACCAAGGTTCAAATATATTGATGAGGCCAGGATAATAAAGGATCTCCTTCACAGCCAAGATTTTGTAACCAAATACAACGAGTATGTTTTATGTGGGTGCCCTTCATCCTTTTTGTGTGTTTTGTTTTTAACTTCATTTTTTGATCCCATCTATGTATGTTTACTGCAGTAACGCGTTCTTGATGGTGAATAATTCTTTTGGTGATGTCCAAATAGTCAAAGTTGACTATATTTATAATACATTTGGCAAAGGAGCTTGCATGGACTCGTATCTCATGGATTTGGTCATTAAGTACTGGAAGCAAGACATCAAAATGAGTGTAGTTTATCGTTTTGGTGAACGTGTGCTACTTTCACCTTTATTTATCACGGTATATGTGCATGTTGTCATGTTTTTTGTGCTTTGGTGCATTTTTTCTCTTGTACTGAATTTTTTGTGTCCAAGCGTGCATGCATGTTTCACTCTTTTTTCATGTACTATTTGTTCTTTTTCTATGCAATATGTTCTTCAAATGGAAACGATGTGAAGAAAAACGAGGAAGGATGCCCTGTGTTGCTAGTTGTGCATAATTCATTTGTTGTCCAAGATGCAGTTAAGCAGTTCAAGGTTTTTGTTGGCGACGAAAACCTGTTGGACACAAAACTGGTAAGGCCATTTTTTCCATCATTTTATTTTCCTCTTTGTTGCATTTCTTTTAATAGTTATTTGACGCAGTGGTCCTAACGCTATGTGTCGAATGAACTTTCATTTCATTTGTTTTTTGACGCGACAGATTATGATGCCGCGCTCCAAGGATGGTCATTATGCCTTATACACAATGAACCAGCATCTCAAGACCATTGATATCCATGACATGAGGAAGTACACTGGCCATCCTGATTCCACGACAAAGTGGCGCAGGACTGACTACCATTCAGATTGCACTGAAGTGATATGTCATTTTTTTAGTCAAGTGCAATTTTTTTTGTGTTTCTCCTATTGAATATATTTTTTAAACTGCACATGCATTGTTAGTACACATAGCACCACACTTGTTAATATAGTGCACTCCAACATATGCGACACAGAAACGCATTTTTCTCCCAAACACCCAATATGTGTAAAAAAGTAATAAAACAAAATAACCTCACATGAATTTAAAAGAGGGACTATCTAGACATTGAGAAGAACTTGTATTTTTGCTTCGTCTGATAATTATTGATCTATGACATGTGTTTTTTAATTTGTGTTGCCTTTACACCTTTCGCTAGATGAGGAGGATGCCTCAGCTATTGAATAGCATTTATGGTGAAAAGTTATATAACTCTAAGAATTACCTTGACTGGGTTAAATTGGCAGAGTAGCCCTCTTACCCGACCGTGCCAGTGCAGGGACCAAACGAGTGTGGAATCTATGTTCTGAGGTTGACGTAGGTGTATGACAGCGTGTGTCTAGTCGATAGAATTGTCAAATCCGATGTAATACCTTCTCTGTTTCTTCTTTTTTGTTACCTTTTTTCCAGTTTTCATTCTTATGACAACCTTTTTTTTAATCACTAATGTGCATTTTTTCCAGCCTACTGTTGAAGACTGGAAGGCGGAGTACATTTTCCTGTTTCTGTTCAATCCTTTGAACATGTTGTATTATGAAGACATGTCGCATGAGCTACGAGATTTGATTGCAAGCCTCGGGCTTACTTCCCTGTCGCAGTCGCAATAACAGTCATTTGGCATATTTTTCTGGTTAAAGACATGTGTATGGGAAAGAGCTAGGGTTATGGCATTTACTGTGTGCTGTCAAAGGTAGATAATGTGTATGAAAAGGCCACTTTTCTACCCTTTTGTATCATCTGCTTTTTTGCAGCAACGTATGTGGATGAAACTGTGTGTGTTTTATTTTATATAAATACATTATATATACATACACATATGTGAACCCTGTTTTTTTGCTTTTACCTGTGGTTTTTGCTTTTTTTTGCTCTCGTGCTGTTTTGTTAGGTGTTTGTTTTTTCACCTTTTTTACCTGTGCAATTTTTTTTGCAGAAGGCACTGCATACATGTGTATAACTGAACTACATCATGGCTAAGTTCTTTTTTCAACACACCGTTCCTTTTTTTAAATCAGGCTCTAGGGGGTCGTCACAGCCCATTGCCCCTGTCTATCTTAGGGGTGTGGCTCTAGGGTTGCGTGCCTGCTTTGGTTGGACAACAAAATAGCCACACTGCACCTGTCAACCAAACGCACTACATGCGTTAGCGCGAGGCCTAGCAGGGGGTGGGAAGGTATGGTCGTGACCTTCCTCCTCACCCCCCTGCGAGGCCGAGCCTGGAACGAGCCAGAATAGGCTGCGGCGTGGCATGCCGCGGCGCAGCATGCGGAGGCGAGTCCGTCACACCCTGTCGCCGCCCTGTCTATCTTAGGGGTGTAGCTCTAGGGTTGCGTGTGTGGTTTGGATGGAAAACAGAATAGCCACATTGCGCCTGTAAACCAAGCGCATTGCATGCGTTAGCGCGAGGTTGAGCAGGGGGTGGGGAGGGGGGGGTCCCCACCAACCTGTGAGGCTGAGCCTGGAACGAATCGGAGCAGGCGGTGAGGCGGCGTGCGCGGCGCCGCCTGCGGAGATGAGTCCATCACACCCCGTCGCCCCCTATCTATCTTAGGGGAGTGGCTCTAGGGTTGTGTGTGTGTGTTGTTGTTGGAAAACAGGATAGCCGCACTGCACCTGTCAACCAAGCGCACTACAAGTGTTAGCGCGAGGCCGAGCAGGAGAGGTGGGGAAGAGGGGTCGTGACCCCCCTCCCCACCCCTCCTGCGAGCCCGAGCCTAGAACGAGCTGGAGCAAGCTGCGTGCCATGGCGCTGCATGCGGAGGCGAGTCCGTCACACCCCGTCGCCCTGTCTATCTTACGGGTGTGGCTCTGGGGTTGCCAGCGTGCTTTGGTCAAAAAACAGAATAGTCGCACTGCACCTATCAACCAAGTGCACTACGTGCGTTAGTGCGAGGCCGAGCAGGGGAGAGGGGAGGGGGTCATGACCCCCTCCCCACGCTCCTGCATGGCTGAGCCTGGAACAAGCCGGGGCAGGCGGCAACGCAGCGTGCCATGGTGCCGCATTCGGAGGCGAGTCCGTCACACCCCGTCGCCCTGTATATCTTAGGGGTGTGGCTCTGGGGTTGCGTGCGTGCTTTGGTTGGAAAATAGAATATCCACTATGCGCCTGTCAACCAAGCGCACTGCATGCATTAGCGCGAGGCCGAGCAGGGGGTTGGGAGGGGGTCGTGACACCCCTCCCCACCCCCCTGCGTGGCCGTGCCTGGAACGAGCAAGAGCAGGCGGCAACGCGGCATGCCGCGGCACTGCATGCGGAGGCGAGTTCGTCACACCCTGTCGCCCCCTGTCTATCGTAGGGGTGTGGTTGTGGGTTGCATGTGTGATTTGGTTGGAAAACAGAATAGCCGCATTGTGCCTGTCAACCAAGCACACTGCGTGCGTTAGCGCAAGGTCGAGCAGGGGGCTGGGGAGGGGGTCGTTACCCCACTTCCCAGCCCCCCTACGACGCCGAGTCTGGAATGAGCCGGAGCAGGCAGCGATGCGGCGTGCCACGATGCCACATGCAGAGGCTAGTCTGTCACACCCCTTCGCCCCTGTCTATCTTAGTGGTGTGGCTCTGGGGTTGTGTGCGTGCTTTGGTTTGAAAACAGAATAGCCGCGCCGCGCCTGTCAACCAAGCACACTTCATGTGTTAGCGTGAGGCCGAGAAGGGGGTGGGGAGGGGGTCATGACCCCCCTGCCCACCCCCCTGCGAGGCCAAGCCTGGGACGAGCCGGAGCAGGCGGAAACACGGCATGCCGCAGTGCCGCATGCGGAGGCGAGTCCGTCATACCTCGTGGCCCCCTATCTATCTTAGGGTTGTGGCTCTAGGGTTGCATG
Source organism: Triticum dicoccoides (assembly GCF_002162155.2). NCBI lineage: Eukaryota > Viridiplantae > Streptophyta > Magnoliopsida > Poales > Poaceae > Triticum > Triticum dicoccoides. Next base: position 325,107,958 of record NC_041387.1, on the reverse strand, counting down.
CATGCTTTGGTTTGAAAACAGAATAGCCGCACTTCGCCTGTCAACCAAGCGCACTGCATGCATTAGTGCGATGCCAAGCAAGGGGGTATGGTGGGGGGGTCGTGATATGCGAGGCTGAGCCTGGAACAAGCCGGAGCAGGCGGCGATGCGGAGTGCCACTGCGCCACATGCGGAGGCGAGTCCGTCGCACCCCATAGCGACTCTCTATCTTAGGGGCGTGGCAACCGCCAAGTGGCAGTGCTTGCAGTTGCCGTTTTAGTTCGTTGTGGCAACCACCAAGTTCAGTGCTCACGGTTGCCGATTTAGTTCATCGTGGAAACCACCAAGTGGGAGTGCTCACAGTTTCCTTAAAAAAACAACCATCTAAGCTAACTGCAATGCTTAATCGACATCACATCTTGCTTCCCATATCGAACTGCATTCTTTTGGTCAGCGTACTGCATTTTTTACGTGCGAGGGAACTGGTATTGCGTGCTAGTTGTGGGTCGTGGGGTTTGTTGGTTTCGAGCTATGAGAATATGTTGGGCCCGTTGGGGTGTAAGATGCATTTGGCCCAAGTCAACCTTGTCTTGTTGGACGGGTGCTTTTGTCTTGCGCTGTGCGCGCGCGCTAACGTTTAGTCCCACCTCACCCGCCGAGAGCACGCCTGACCTGTTTATAAGCCCTGACGACTTAACGGTCTCGAACTCCTCTGGGTACTTATTTGGGCGCTTATACACGACGCTCGCTATTCTATCCTCTCTGGCCTATGGGCCCGTGTGTGACCGGCCCCATGCATCCTGGCTCACAAAATACATCGTGATCGGCCCTAATGTGGGCAGACTTACTACAAGACTGGCTGGAGCTTGGTTGCACCAAGGTGGTCAATTTTTTATTTTCATATTGCAAGCATTTTTTTCTTTTGCACTACATGTATTTGTGGTAGTACAAATGATATCATTTGTACTGCTTGTACCAATGTTGCGCACTTCACTGCGTGTACTAAGTCTGTGTATTGTGCACTGCACCAAAGTGGCTGCAGTCCCTCTTGTGCTTCGTTTAGGCATGTACTGCACTTCCTGTACACACATTGTGAACTGCCTGATATTACTCTCATGAACTGCATTCACCTTTGTTTAGAATGGTCTGCGAATTATAATTTTTTAGAAATATGATTATTAATTGTCATTCTTAATTAGTCTTGTGGACTGCATGTACACACATGGCGCCCTGCTTATGTTTACCATTGTGAACTACATTAATCTTTCTTTTTTAGGTATGAGTTGCAGTCAGAGTACTTAATTTTTTTGCTGAACGTTGTTTTTGAATCTGTTTGGCATGTGTGTAGTATGTTTTGGTATCACACATCATTTTTTTCAAACTTGTCTCGATACTTGTTCTAATACAAACTCAACAATCATTACCTAGTGCAACGACATTGTTTTAGAAAGAAACATTTAATATGAAGCAACGAACATAAGCAAAACCCAGCAGACAAGAAGCAAGGAACAACACAACTACTAAAAAAAATGAAACTAAACATAGCCCTGTTCATTTCTAGTTGCTATATGGGATTACATCCTTATTATTCTTCATCGCTTCTTTTTCTCTTTTTGCCTTGTCTTGTCCTATTATGACATCATAGATGATTCTCCATGACTCGTAGGTTGAGAACGCATCTATGGCTGCATACTTGATAAACTTGTCTGGCAGCCCCCCACCAAGTATGGTCCTCCTTGCTGTTGATTTTGTTCTTTATGTCACGGTAGTGAATGTCGATCAGCCTGTCGGCAAAACCAGCCAAAGAGTCAAAATTGTTTTTCTTGTATGGGTCTCTCCATTCCACCTAAATATCAATGTAGTTGTTGGAGTTGATCTCCAAGCCAGATAGCTTCAGCTTGTTTTTGTCTCCTTCAATGGCGAATCCGGCAAAGGTGTATTCATCATTCATGAGGAATTTATCTAGTTCCATTGGCCTGCAAGATGTTTGTATAGACTGGATATAGTGAGACAGTACGGGTTGTTTGAGAACTATTTTTGAGAACTACCAATGTTTTTTTGATTTTTCTAAAAACGAAGTGCAATATGAATCCTTGAATCTCTTTGTAAAGCATAACGAGTAAATCTCATAATAAATTCCATAAACAATGCATGTTTGTGCATGTTTGTTGTCTTGAATTAAATTTCATACATGTTTTAGATAGTCTGGACTATGATCTTTTTACCTCCAAATCCATATAGGATTAAAAGTAGGCAGTAATGGTGTAGTTTTCTATTGTTCAGGCAGATAATTTGTGTTTGGTAACACAAAATAAATCTGCGTGGATTGCTAGATCATCTAATTCAAGAATTGAACACATGAGTTACATGGAGCTAGATGAAAACTGTCAATGAATTCCTATGCCATGCTTTTTAAAAATGAGAAACCATGTTTATATAATGGCATTTGCGATGAAGAAAGTTTAAAATAAATATTGACAACCAATAGTACAGATTGCTAATTATTGTCACATTTTAGATACAGAGATGTGGTAGACAAGGCACTTTTTTCTACGCATTGTTTGAGTACTGTTGCCTGTTGTGGCTTCATGTAGTGCATGTACTCGAGATCAAGACCGACTAGTTTGACGGGCATTCCGCTGAGCTTCCTCCTGAGCGTGGACAACATCTTGTCCATGTCTTCACCCTCGCTCGTGCAAACGACGTGGATCTTGTTGTTGCCATGGAGGTCCACGTCATGGAGCTCCCTGGTGTACCTGCGGTGCTACTTGTATAGAGGTGCATCCGCCATGGCTCTCCTCTGCTCTCTTGCGTTTCTTTTGGAGAAGAGAGGTTAGTGAAAGGAAGTGGGGAGAAGAAGCTGAAATTGGGTTTTTGGGGGGACGAAGCAATTGTGTTTTCTCCTCTGCTCTCCTATACTCTCTGTGACTGGACGTGGGTGTGGTGGAGGGGGTGTTAGCATGGTGGGGTTGTGTTTTCAGTTACGTGGCAATTGCAGAGAGGTTCTATGATGTGGAGGCTGTCTTAATGCGTTGGAAATCTGAAACATCGTTGCCTCTTTTTTCATGACAACTTCAGGTATGCATGCAACTATCAGAAAATGCCATGATTGTGTTTTTGGTGAATTTTCTTACTAAATGCACTTCTTGAGTATCAAGATAGAACTGCCTATGTCCATAAATTGTACTGCATGCAACTGATTTTTATTCTTCATATACTGCATTAGCTCGGATCAGGATTCATAGAGATGACGAACATTAATTTTTCGATGGATTTATTTATTATTTTTCTCTTTTTTATAGATGATGGTGATGCAGCTTTTGTATGGATGGAGGGTAGTGTGGATACATGTATCAGACTGCTTTGCTTAACTCACAGGGATTCATTCTTTCGTTTAGCCCTACTACAATGCAGTAGAAAGGGAACTGCATTTCAGAAGTTACAATACTTCCTGCTTCCATGTGACTAGTTTCATATGTTGCTTTTGATAGCTCAAACAAATTTAAGTGAACAACATGAGCATAAATTTTTTCGTCCCTCAAAATAATATAAGTGAAGCATGAGAGAATTTCTTCAATAATTTGTGAACTCTGAAATAGATGGAAGTGCAGCATGAGAGAATTTCTTCAAAGATATTAATGCACATTGTGCGCAAAAACATATAAGTGAAGCACTAGAGCAATTCCACAACTCAAAAAATTTAAGTGTAGCATAGAGAGGAATTCTAACAAATCATAGCATAATTTTGGCTCTCTGAAATAGGTGTATCCTACAAGGATAGATGACACAAACTAAGAAACAAAACAAGCAAAGACACATACAATACAAGACGCTCCAAGGAAAACACATGGTATGTGACGAATAAAAATATAGCTCCAAGTAAAATACCAATGGTCGTTAGAAAAAAGAGGGGATGCTTTCCGAGGCAACCCCAAGCTTAGTTTCTTGTTTATAATTGGATAATAACTTGGGGTGCCAAGGGGCATCCCCAAGCTTAGGCTCTTCTTACTCCTTATTCCTTCATCCATCGTGATCTCATCCAAAACTTGAAAACTTCAATCACACAAACCTCAACAAAACCTTCGTGAGATCCGTTAGTATAAGAAAGCAAATCACTACTCTAAGCACTGTTGCAAAACCATTCATATTTTATTTTTTCATTATATCTACTGTATTCTAACTTTTCGATGGCTTATACCCTCCAATACAATCCATAGATTCACCAAAATAAGCACAAAACGCAAAGAAAACAGAATCTGTCAAAAACAGAACAATAAGTAGCAATCTGAAAACTTTGTATACTTCTGTAACTCCACAAATTCTGAAAAATTAGGACAACATGGGCAATTTGTATATCAATCTTTTGTAACAAATTCGGATTTTTTGCCGCATTTGTAAATATAAACAATTCTGTTACTGGACGTCAAACTTTCTATTTTTCAAGAAGATCAAATCAACTATCACCCAACATAATCCCAGAGGCTTTACTTGGCAACAACACTAAATTAAACATAAAAACACTATCATAACAAAGGCATAAATGTGCAACCACTCAAGAACAGGAAGAAAAAGGCAAAAATAAAAATTATTCATTGGCTTGCCTCCAAACAAGCGCTATCGTTTTATGCCACTTGTCGGTGTCAAAACCGGCGGATCTCGGGTAGGGGGTACCGATCTGTGCGTCTTAGGCCGATGGTAACAGGAGGCAAGGGACACAATGTTTACCCAGGTTCAGGCCCTCTTGATGGAGATAAAACCCTACTTCCTGCTTGATTGATATTGATGAAATGAGTAGTACAAGAGTTTATCTACCACGAGATCGTAGAGGCAAAACCCTAAAAGCTAGCCTATGATGATTATGATTATGATAGTCCCTCTAAGGACCAAACTCTCCGGTTTATATAGACACCGGAGAGGGCTAGTGTTTACATGGAGTCGGTTACAAGGAAGGAAATATAATATCCAGATCGCCAAGCTTGTCTTCCACACAAAGGAGAGTCCCATCCGGACACGGAACGGAGCCTTGAGTCTTGTATCTTCACGCTCCAACAGTCCGGACAAAGTGTACAGTCCGACTGTCCGGATACCCGCTAATCCAGGACTCGCCCAGTAGCCCCTGAACCAGGCTTCAATGACGATGAGTCCGGCACACAGTTTTATCTTCGGCATTGCAAGGCGGGTTCCATCTCCGAATACTCCAAAGTAATTATCGGACACTTAAACCGTGTCCAGATCTGCAAAATGATCTTCACATACTACTGTAGAGAGAATGATGTTTCACAAATGTAATCTGCTGACAACTTTTTTAGACAACGTGACATGTCATTACGGCCGGGTCATTATTCGAACCGTTTTCCCACAACCAGCCACAACGCATATTGCGAGGCGGTTTCCTTGACACATCTTGTCAAAGAAGAGATCGTGTCCCCTTATCACGGGATTCTCATCAATACGGGTATGGGTAATCCCACCGTGCCATCAATCGTGGTGCTTGGGAAGTAAGCGATTCTCAACGGACAAGCAAGGAGGCGCACCACTTTTGTCGCCTCTATAAAGGGATAAGGGTTCCCCATTTTCACCATGCCTTCTTCCATCTTTGCTCGTCCTTGCCTCCTCGAGCTCCAGCGCCCCAGTCCAAGCTTTCTCCTCATAGGTAAACATGTCCGGAGAAGGAGGCAAGTGGGTGGCTTCCACCGTGAAGGAGAAGCACATCGCGAATCTTCGTGTAGCCGGATACTTGGCCACAGACATCGCGCACCAGCTACTGGACGACAAGCAGGTCATTCCAACCCCGGAACCCCAGGAGAGGGTTGTGTTCCTCGCCCACTTCGTCCGTGGACTGGGGTTTCCACTTCATCCCTTCGTCCGCGGGCTCATGTTCTATTACGGGCTAGATTTCCATGATATAGCCCCAAATTTTGTCCTCAACATCTCCGCGTTTATCGTCGTGTGCGAGGCCTTCCTCCGCATCAAGCCTCACTTTGGTTTGTGGCTACAAATCTTCTGCGTGAAGCCGAAGATCGTGAGCGGCCAGCAAGCGGAGTGCGGAGGGGCCATGGTGGGCAAGATGCCTAACGTCACCTGGCTTGACAGCTCCTTCACGGAGACCGTGAAAGGGTGGCAATCGGGGTGGTTCTACATCACCAAGCCGCGCGGCGCCAACTGGGCGGCGGCCCCTGAATTCCGATCCGGAACCCCCATGCGGCTCACCTCCTGGGAAAGGAAGGGCCTGGCCTGGGGCAAACCTACAGAGCTGACCGGACTCCAGAACTGCATCAAGAATATGAAGGACAAGAACATCAAGCTTGTCAACATGATCCATGTCATGCTTGTCCGCCGGATTCTTCCGTGCCAAAGACGGGTATTTAATCTGTGGGAGTTCGTCTCGGCCAAACACCAGACGCTCCGAAAGCTCTACGGCATGACGCTCAAAGACGCATGGAAGGCGCTGTTCAAGGCCTCCGAACTACCTCCCCCCACATCCG
>NC_041387.1:325073176-325101287 GCF_002162155.2 Triticum dicoccoides | reverse complement strand
CTAACTACCTCCGGGTTTAGTTTTTCCCAATATATTCATGGGGGAGTCTTAAGTCATAGTGTATGTTTGACTAGGATTATGTGGAGACAGCGGAGCAGATTGACTATCTGGCTCACTGCCAGAAGGTCCAGCCGACGCTCTCCTGACGGAGATGCTAGTCCCGGCGCCCTACAAGGCACCAGAAAAGAAGGTCCTAGGGACCAGGAAGGGTCTCCGGCGTAAGGTTGCACCGGATTCCTCGTCTGAAGACGACGAGGCACACTCCTCCCCCAAAGGTGAGGAAGAAGAGGAAAGGGCCGCCCCATCCGGAGAGGATGGGGGACCTAAGAAGGCGGACCAGGGGGCCGGGAAAGGCCCCCAATGCAAGGCCGTCATACCCTTGTCGTCCGAAGATGACGAGGCAGATTCCTCCCGCGGAGGCGGGGGAAACACGAAGAAATTCCGCCTCCCCGCACTGGGGAGGAGAATAAGAGGAAAGCCGCCCCGGAGGGGGAGGCTAGGATGTCCAAGAAGGGAAAGGCGTCCCTTGCGGACTACCCCACCACGGCCGCCTATAGCGAAGAGGGGTGGCTTCCTAGGGGGAAGCCACTAGCACGATCGTAAGTATCCGCACTCTATTGTTCTTTAGTGCGACTTTGCTTCATAGTCTTGTTATAACGCCGAACATATATGCAGTCCGGCCAGGGTCCATCCCAAGGTATCGTCTTCAGATGGGTCCTTGAGTGACTCTGCAATGAACTTGCTCCTGACGACCACTACTCCTCAGCCTGCGGATGACACGGAGGTGTTGTCCCAAAGGCTCCCAGAGCGGGGGGAGGTGACTCTGGAGACACCCCAAGGAGGAATTCCAGATGTCGGACATGTGTGGTTTAAGATCCCCGCGGATCATGCTGATGAGAGACGCAGCAAGCCGGGCTCTTAGCTGGATACTGGTTCGGAACCTCCAATGGTTCCGGACTCAAGCGGGCAGCCCCTCGTTAGGGAGGGCGAGCCGTCCGTGCCAAGGACTTCCGTTACGCCCGAGGCGTCGGATAGTCTGCTGGAAGCGCTTCGCGGCACTTCCATGGATGAAGAGCATCATACTCTTATGAGTGCGGTGATTCAGAAGGTTCTGTCCGCCAAGAGCGGACTAACCGAAGCTTGCACCAGCCTCCTGACAGGCTTTGAGGTAAGTAATAAAAATGTGTGAAATTACCACCCGATAGGTAGTAGCCCCTGATACTATGTTTGGTGTTCAGAAAGAAAAGCCAAACAGAGGATCAACTATAATCCGCAGGAGTCTAATAGTAAGTGTGCATGTGAATAAGCAGGCTACGCTGCTTGTCGCTGCTGTCTGCACAGCCGAGGTCGCCGGACAAAAATGGGACCTGGAGCAGGCGCAGGGAGAGCTCGGCCTCATGAAGAGGCAGCTCGAGGAGAACAAAGGTTAGTGATACCCCATTCGCATGTAATGAAGGATAGACAAAATTGGTTATTCTAACGACAAAGCGTCATAACTTTTGTAACAGGGGCCACCACCGAAGTGGCGTCTCTGAAGAAAGCGATGTCCGAGGCCGAGGACAAGGCGGCTCTGGAGCGCAAGGAGCACGAGAAGCAAGATGCTAGAGTGGGCTAGGTACAGCAAGAGCTCCAGGAGCTCGGCAAAAAGTTCAAGTCCTTGGAGCATGATCTTAAGATGAAAGAGACTAAGCTTGCGAAGGCCCTTGCGAGTGTGAAACATGCCAAGGCCGAAGCCGGAAAGGCGCAGCAGGAAATCCAGGCGGCCAAGAAGATAGCGGCGGGTAAGACATTCTTTATGCAAAGCAATCATGTGGAGGAGACGCTCTTTTACCTACCCGGATTCGGAGCTCTCCAGGGGCGTTCGTACATCTGACATGCAGCATATCTGATGCTGCGGAGTTCTACCATGCCAAGGAGGGGAGCTCAACAGAGAAGCTGTTCTGGTCCCAGTATGCTGGAGCCGAACACCCGGTGCCTCTGAGTGACCAGCTAAAGCAGTTGGTTGAACTCCACAGGGCGGCCTAAGTGGCTATGAAAAATTTCATAGTCCGGATGTGTCCTGGTGAGCCCTTGCCTGGCAGCTACTTCGGCCTGATAAAGCGGATGGTAAATGCATGTCCGCGGCTAGAGGTGATCAAACGGTCTGTTTGCATTGAGGGTGCCCGCCGGGCCTTTGCCCGTGCGAAGATGCACTGGGGCAAGCTGGATGCGGAGAAGCTGGTGAAGGACAGGCCGCCGGAGGGCAAGGCGCATCGCTGTCCCGAGAAATATTATGATGGTGTTATGAAGGGCGCTCGTCTGATGGCCGATGAGTGTACCAAGAACACAATATTTGAATGAATGTACTTCTGTCATTTTTGTAATTTAAAGACAAAGTTGTTTGCGCTATATAGCGCTTTTTAATTCAAAATATTACCTTCTATGAGGCTGTTTATAGAATTCTAAAAGTAGGCTAGTCGTCGGCTTCCGCCCCATGCAACTAGTACCGGGGTGTTCCTGGAAAAACCCGGACACTCTTTATCCAAATTTTTGGTCCCTTAAGGAGGTATCCGGCACAGCGAACAAGGAAATCGGACTATGCGGCTTTATAACTTTCACTTAGCCATAGAAGTCTACAATTTTAAATTTCGGCGAAGCCCCTCGAATTCGGAAAGCTGAATTGGGGCGCTAGATACGCCTAAATCGATCGAAGCCAATTCCGTGCCTAAAGCGGAAAAAATCTTTAAGGATTTTGATACCTCTCGAACAGCAACCAGCTCTCGCCGCATCATGCCGGTCAGTTGTTGGCTTTCTCTACTGAGGTGCTCGTCCGGGAGAACCGGGACGCAATCGCAGTAGTTCTCCCTGCGCTACCTTAGCCGATATAATGGAACGTAAGGTACCAAAACAAGGGAGCCGGGCAAACCCAACTATTCACCCAAGACATGATTCGAAGCTGATGCATATAGTGCTATAAGTTCGGGGTGCCGTACTGTTGAAAGTGTTCAGACTTGTCTTGCTGTATTATGGGGCGCTATAAGCAGCCCCTGGCAAACTGAACGTACCAAGGTGTACGGGTGCAATATTAAATAAACATTTATAGGACAAATGTAAAAATAGGAACAATAAGCTGACGCTATATATTATCTCCCATTGATTAATAATACGTTTAAGCGTATGTTTACAATGAGTGCGGTTAAGCAGAAATAAATAGTACTATTTAACATGTCCTATCCAAGGGCGGGCTGCATGTAGGTATATAAAACAGGTATAACGATCGTGAACAGATTCCACCTGTGTATTTTCCTTTGTGCGCAAAGCCTGTTGCCTCCTTGGTTTTCTCTCCTGTGTAAGTCCGACTATCTGGCTCTTCTGAAGAGGCTGCCCTAAAGCAGTGTCCTGAAAGATAGGGGGGGCTATTAAAGTATGTTGCGGTTATACCGCACTGTTGACTGAGTGACTGTTGCGCCTCCGCCCATGCCCATGGTATTTTGAGTGCGTAATTGTGTACACGTGGCACAAATGCTGCTTTGATGGGGCTTGAGAGGAGGTCGGACTGCTAGTCGTGCTCTTGTCGTGCTTGGCGATCCAGTTGCGGGGTGCTCCGGACTCGCTTGACGGTGTTCGAGGTTGTCATTGCCGGATTGGTGGTTTGTCGGAGAAAGCCGCATTGTACTTCTGCCGTGAGGGCTGCAATATGTTTTTCTGTACGGAGAGAGCGGTCCATGTTTGTATTGGCTGTTATGACCCTGCGGGGTCCTGGCATCTTGAGGTTGAGGTATGCATAGTGTGGTACTGCATTGAATCTAGCAAATGCGGTTCGTCCAAGCAGTGTGTGGTAACCACTACGGAAAGGGACGATATCGAAGATTAACTCTTCGCTTCGGAAGTTATCCGGAGATGCGAAGACCACTTCCAATGTTATAGAGCCCGTGCAATGGGCTTCTACTCCTGCAATTACACCTTTGAAGGTGGTTTTGGTGGGTTTGATCCTTGAAGGGTCGATGCCCATTTTGCGCACTGTGTCCTGATAAAGCAGGTTCAAGCTATTGCCGCCATCCATAAGGACTCGCGTGAGGTGGAATCCGTCAATAATTGGGTCTAGGACCAATGCGGCTGAACCGCCGTGACGGATGCTGGTAGGGTGATCCCTACGATCAAAGGTGATCAGACAGGCTGACCATGGGTTGAACTTTGGGGCGACTGGCTCCATCGCATAGACGTCCCGTAGTGCTCGCTTCCGTTCCCGTTTGGGAATGTGGGTGGCGTAGATCATGTTGACCGTTTTCACCTAGGGAGGAAATTTCTTCTGTCCCCCCGTGTTCGGACGCCGGGGCTCCACATCATCATCGTTGTGCTGCCCCTTGTCCTTGTTTTTGGCGTTTATTTTACCGGCCTGTTTGAACACCCAACAGTCTCTATTAGTGTGGTTTGCTGGTTTGTCCGGGGTGCCATGAATTTGGCACGAGCGTTCCAGTATGCGGTTCAGACTGGACGGTCCCTGATTGTTTCTTTTGAATGGCTTTTTTTGCTGACTGGATTTGGATCCGCTGAATCCGGCGTTGACTGCCGTGTCTTCAGCATTGTCGCCGTTGTTCCGTCGCTTACGTCTGTTGTGCCGTGGCTTGCCGTTGTCGTCACGAATATCTGAGGTGCCGGAATATGGCGTGGTGCAACTACGAGCCAACCAGCTGTCCTCTCCCGCGCAAAAGCGGGTCATTAGTGTCGTGAGTGCTGCCATGGACTTGGGTTTTTCCTGGCCGAGGTGTCGGGCGAGCCACTCGTCACGGATATTATGCTTAAAGGCCGCCAGGGCTTCGGCGTCCGGACAATCGACTATTTGGTTCTTTTTAGTTAGGAACCGAGTCCAGAATTTCCTGGCTGACTCTCCGGGCTGTTGAGTAATGTGGCTCAAGTCATCGATGTCCGGTGGTCGCACGTATGTGCCCTGGAAGTTGTCGAGGAATGCGTCCTCCAGGTTTTCCAAAGTACCAATGGAATTTGCTGGCACACTGTTTAGCCAATGCCAGGCAGGTCCTTTGAGCTTAAGGGGAAGATACTTGATGGCATGTAGATCGTCTCTGCGGGCCGTGTGAATGTGGAGAAGGAAATCTTCGATCTATACTCCGGGGTCTGTCGTTCCATCATTTGCTGCGTCCGAAAAGTATCTATTTTGAGTCAAAATTGCTTCTGTACATGTTGTGCTCCCCTTCATGTTTTCCTTTGTTTTGATTGTTATCTCTTAGGAGTGGTCGTGGCAAATAGTTCGAAAGAGCATTCTTGGTCCATGGAAGAAATTCCACAGCTGCCGCGTGTGGCTATAAGAACAAAGTTGGCCAAAAGAAAAGCTGCAAAGCCGCCAAAGGTGCCCAAGAAGAAATCTGAATCCAAAACTGATGGAGAAGAAGATGATGTTCCCTTGGCTCATAGTCAGCTTGAGGATGAGCAAGTCACTGATTCTATGACCCTGTTCTCTGATGGAAATACTAAGAAGGGTGCTCGCGGTAAAGAGAGAAATACCACAGCCAAAATGTCTGATCCAGAAACTTATAGAACTCCACCTGGAGTTCAAACTACAACCAAAAGAAATAATAGGCTACAGAAGATTCATCGTCATTGTGAGAAGAAGTGGTTCAACTATGAAAATGTCCAAAGGAAATATCAGATCATGTTCACATTCACTCCACCATGGAATGACTGCATCGCAGAGGTCTGCCTATGTCAGGACGGTGAAAAAGTAAGGCCAGCTCCTCGTCCAAATGCCCATGCTAATTCTTTCAAGACAACTGCTGATTTCCCGAGGGAAGTTGCAAAGAGGGAAAAGGCCAAGGCCAAGCATGAAGCCAGTGCCACAAAAACAATCAAGTCGAAGAAAAGAATGTCAAGCTGACACAGCAAGATGTGCAAGAGAAGAAGAAAAGGGATTCTTCCCAAAAAGAAAGGAAGAAGAGGAAGTTTGTTTCCCCTCATGCTTCAAGGAAGAAGTCTATTGCCAGAAAGTCGAAGAAGACAGCATCTACCTAATCTGAGTCCTCCGATGAAGAAATGGGCGATGAAATTCCCATGTACGATCAAAGAGCTCTTCTTGACAGGCTGTACCAAACACCCTCTCGAGCAAAAGTTTCGCCTCCATTGAGATTATCACCAAGGCTTGTCATCATGCCATTAGATAAACCTTTGGATTCTGCTTCCCCAGGGGCAAAGATAAAGTTTTTGCAAGATGAAAAAGTTGTTGTTGTTGCCAGGAAAGCAAAGAGAAATGTTCCTGCTTTCACAGAGGAACCGAAGTATGATTTTGATCTCATTATGGATATCACTTAAGGAGCTACCTACGATGCAAAACCAGCTCATCTGAATTGCTTGGGTCTGCCTGAAGATGTTACCAAGATGGTAGCAAATTTTTTTGCTGAGATGGGAGAGATCACCAAGGAACTAAATCAAGTTGCCGGGGAGAAGAAACTACTTGAGCAAATGAGGAAGGATGCCTGCACTGAGTTTGAAAGGAAAGACATGAACAAGGGGATTCTTGAGATTACATAAGCATCACCATTATGAGGAACAACAAGATTGTGTGGCACTCAAATATGAAGTTCGATGTCTCTCAGCTTTGTGATCGAAGAAATGATGAGCTTAACCGTCAAGCAGATCTTGCTCGATGGAGACAAAAAGAAGAAAAACATCAGAAACTAAGGGCCAGAGCCAACAAGCCGAAGACAATATCAGATCGCCATATTTAGCCAGTAGCAACTGAAGCTCATGTTGATACAACTCCTCCTCTACAACACATACCACCATCCCCTTGTCATGAGGTGGAAACCATGCAACAACATGAGCCTGCGGTAGTCGTCACTTCTACCACTGCTGCTCAAGAACCTAATGTGGTGGATATGTTTCGGATCAATCTTGACGAAGAGAATGTCATGTTCGACCAACAAGCTCCAGAAGAAAAAGTTGACGAAGAGATTGAGATGGAAAAGGCAGCTTCATCACCTTTGAAGTAAATTCAAGCTGAGCCCTCCGGGTCCACCAAGGAGGATGAGAAGGTTGAGGCGGGGAGGTGGGGGAGTTTCTCCCCGATGAAATACCACCCCAGTCTCCTCATGTGGTGCCCCTATCTGGATGGAGGTTGATCTCTCTCCTGGTTCTTTGGCTTCACAGCTAGAACAGGAAGAAAAGAATGCTGGAGAGCCAATGGCTCACGAAGAAGAAGCACAAGCAGTTGTACCACTAGTTTTGCCTTAGCAAGATGTACCACTAGTTTTACTATAGCAGACTAAAGGAGAAACTTTAGTGACTCAAGTGAGCGAAGGAGTTGTTGTGCCTCCTCCTATTGAGAGGTCACCGAAAGAAAAGGCCCTAGTGCCCGAGAATGAGAAAGCCGCTGAAGGAGTTCCAGTGAAAGGGAATTGAAGGACAGACCAGTGCTCCCATGCCATCAGCTCCAAAGAAAGCTAAAATTCCTCTTGCTTCATTAAAGCCAATCTATGTAGTTGTGCCAGCTCCTGATGATGTTCAGCCAGTGGAAATCAGTGATGAAGAAAATTGTAGGTGCAACAAACCATGGGTCCATTGCCCAGACCGTGCACAGGTGCAAAGGCAAGATTACAACACCAAGATAAAACCAAGTAAGGAGGACCAGTTCATCAAAGGGTTCAAGTGAAGATAAAGAAGATCAAGATGAGCCAAAGAAGCAAGAAACAGCAAAGGGAAGAACCTCCCTTGCCGGGCAGGTGAGCCTGGTGAGGTTGGGTATCCCTCAAAAACATATTCCCAGATCGTCCCGGTAGGCCCTGCCGGGGCTTGTAGAGTCCAACCACTCCACCGCTCCACCTCACGAGCAACACAAGTCATTGATCAGAGCGGTGTAAAGCCCCAAGATGACTAAGTGGCTGCTTTTCGCCACACGGCAGCCACTTCCTACAGCAAACACCTCCATACAACACCCGTCGTGAGACTTGTCAAGCAAGCAGGCGTGGATCTGGCAAAATAGCCCGGCAAGGGCTGCTGGGCATGCTGTGATGTGACACTAGGCAATGCATTTAATGCGCCCTATCAGCCTGCAGAGTTAGGTATGATAGCACTATTTGCTATCTAATCAGTATGTAAAGACTGATTTTCCACTATGGTGACCCCTTTACCTATAAAAGTTGCCCATGTCAATCATAGAAAGGGTTCGCCAGGTTGGCAAGCACGGCCCCTCACATATCCATATGCATGTAGCCACTTCGCCTCGAGGCAACCCTACCGGGAAAGTGGACTGGCCAACCACCACATTTTCCACCATCAATCCACCAAAGCAGGAGTAGGGTTTTACGCCTCGCGGTGGCCCGAACCTGGGTAAAAACTACCCGTGTGATCTCTGCTGTGAAGCGCTACACTTCTCTGCTCTTTGTGCAACGCGTTCATCCCCCCGCCAAACCAAAAGGGGCTCCTAGCCCCATAGGTGGTCGTGGATCCGCCATGACATCTCTGGCGCTCAAAGTAGGGGGATCACTTGTGCGAACCTGAGAGCATTGGTAGTGCGTCATCTTCATCGCCATTTTAACCGTCAACGATGTCATCAACACTGGCGCCTAAGAAGAAGCCTGGAGCTGTGACTCACCCGTCCACCTCAAGGGCTCTTCCGCCCACGATCGCTAACATTACGGGAAATGAGGGTATGAGTGAGGATGTGGACGTTGCGGGAGGTGTGGTTGGCGCAGGTGGCATTGGCACCACCCCTCCCGTGGCTGAAGCAGAAGCGGGACGCACCGGGGAAGGACAACATCATCATCGCTCCAGCGGCCACTGAGGGAGTCCTGGATTAAGGGTTCCTCGGATAGCCGGACTATATACATAGGCCGGACTACTGGGCTATGAAGATACAAGATTGAAGACTTCTCCCCGTGTCCGGGTGGGACTCTCCTTTGCGTGGAAGGCAAGCTTGGCAATTCGGATATGTAGATTCCTTTCTCTGTAACCGACTTTGTGTAACCCTAGCCCCCTCCGGTGTCTATTTAAACCGGAGGGTTTAGTCCGTAGAAACAACAACAATCAGAATCTCATAGGCTAGACTTATAGGGTTTAGCCCTTACGATCTCGTCGTAGATCAACTATTGTAATACTCATATTCATCAAGCTCAATCAAGCAGGAAGTAGGGTATTACCTCCATAGAGAGGGCCCGAACCTGGGTAAACATTTTGTCTGCCGCCTCCTGTTACCATTAGCCTTAGACGCACAGTTTGGGACCCCCTACCCAAGATCCGCCAGTTTTGACACCGACATTGGTGCTTTCATTGAGAGTTCCGTTGCATCATCACCGGAAGGCTTGATGGCTCCATCAATCATCTACAACAACGCAGTCCAGGGGGGGATCTTCCTCCTCGGACAAATCTTCGTATTCGGCGGCTTTGCACTGTGGGCCAACTCGCTTGGCCATCTAGAGCAGATCGATAGCTACACCCCTGGCCATCAGGTCAGATTTGGAAGCCTGAATTTCGTGGACGATATCCGTGGAGACTTGATATTCGATAGATTCGAGCCCATGGCGGCTGTCCCCTGCCACCATGATGAACATGACCTAAATTTGTCATCTGGCCGTACTCAGGAGATGGCCCCTGTAACCTCTCTTGCCCTAGATCCGGAGCAGACCGCTTCGTCCGAAGACGGGAAGCTTAACCCCGCCACGGAAGCTGCAGACTCAGCGGCGCTCGAGCTGCACATAGACCAAACATCGAGCTGGGGTTTTGTCACCGGAACCTCGGACTCGTCTCTGGCCACAGGTTCCGGACCGCGTGCATCCGCGTCCATCGAACTTGATTTGGCACCGATCTTGGAGTTCAGCTCCGCGGACATCTTCCAGCACTCACCTCTAGGTGATGTGTTAAACCCATTGAAATCCCTCTGCTTGTCGGGGGACTCTCGGCCAAACTATGTCCGGCTCGACTGGGAATCGGACCACGAAAAACTTCGTTTCCCACCAACCACACACTTTATATCCACTATCAACGACTTAACCGACATGCTTGATTACGACTCCGTAGACATTGACGATATGGACGCTGATGCCGGAGAGGAGCAGGAACCACCACCTACAGGGCGTTGGACAGCCACCTCCTCGTACAACATATACATGGTGGATACAACCAAAGAAAACAATGACGACAATGAAAATCCAGTCGAGGATAAACCTCCCGAGATATAGCCAAATCACCGACATCAGCGGCACCGCTCTAAGCCACGCCGTAGTAAAAACAGCAACACCATCACAGGAGAAAACAATACTCAGGATGATGCCGAAGACAATGAAAACCCCATTGACACGACCTCTGAACAGGAGGAACGGGATGATGGGCGAGTCAACCCTGACGAACAGGCCATGAATGAAGACTCGAAGGATAGCAACTACCTTCCGCTCTCCGAGGACGAGGTGAGCCTCGGTGACAAAGATTTTATCGTTCCTGAGGAGCCCGACGAACAGGAACGCTTTTAGCACCAGCTAATTGCCACTAGAAGGATCCTGAAAAAGAATCAGCAGCAGCTTCAAGCTGATCAAGATCTGCTCAATGAAAGATGGACTGATGTCCTGGCAGCCAAGGAATATGGCCTCGAGCGCCCAACTAAAAGCTACTGAAGCGCAAACTGTTACCACAGTTCAACGACGAGGCGACGGATCCCGCCCTACCAAGGCATAATGCGGCTGACCGGCCAGCACGTGGCCGAGACAAAGCGGCAACTCGATCCGAATACCATCCCGCAGTACCTCGCCATAGAAACGAAAATACAACAGCTCGGGGATACACACACGACCTGTGGCGTGACTTGCAAAACAGAGCAGGTTACACAAGATCAATCTACGGATCGCGAGGGCGTGCCCTGATGCATGACGATGGCCATCTGGCTGAACGTGACAAACATAACCACGTTCGGGCCCAGAACCGCAGACGAACTCCATCCGAGCTACATCACGACTTGGCCCGATATAGAGGCACCGCACACCCCCATTGCTTCACTGACGAAGTAATGGAACATGAATTCCTAGAAGGGTTTAAACCCGTGAACATCGAATCATATGATGGCTCAACATACCCCGCGGTATGGATTGAGGATTTTCTTCTCCATATTCACATGGCCCGCGGTGATTATCCTCACGCCATCAAATACCTCCGGCTCAAACTCAAGGGACCAGCCAGGTACTGGCTGAACAGTCTGCCCGAAAACTCCATTGGCAGCTGGGAGGACTTGGAGGATGCCTTCCTTCACAACTTTTAAGGAACATACATCCGACCTCCGGATGCCGACGACTTAAGTGGCATAGTTCAACAGCCCGGAGAGTCAGCTAGGAAATTCTGGACTAGGTTCTTAGCTAAAAAGAACCAGGTCGTCGACTGTCCAAATGTTGAAGCCTTAGTGGCCTTTAAACATAGCATCCGTGACGAATGGCTCGCCCGACACCTTGGCCAAGAAAAGCCGAAGTCCATGGCAGCCCTCACGGCACTCATGACCCGCTTTTGTGCGGGCAAAGATAGCTGGCTAGCCCGTAGCAATAACAACATAGGCGAACATGGCACTTCTGAAGCCAGAAACAGCAACGACATGCCCCGACACAACAGACACAAGCGTCGAAACAATGGCGACAATGTCGAAGACACGGCGGTCAACACCATATTCACTAGCTCTAAGTTCGGTCAGCGGAAGAAGCCATTTAAAAGAAACAATCCAGGCCCGTCTAGTTTGGACCGCATACTCAGTCGTCCATGTCAAATCCATGACACTCCTAATAAACCATCCAATCATACCAACAGAGAATGTTGGGTCTTGAAACAGGCCGGCAAGTTAAATGCCGAAAACAAGGAGAAGGGGTCGCAAAGCGATGACGATGACGAGGAGCCCCAGCCATCGTACACAGGTGGACAGAAGAAGTTTCCTCCCAAGTTAAAATGGTAAACATGATATACCCTACCCATATCCCCAAGAGGGAGCACAAACGCGCACTCAGGGACGTCTACGCGATGGAGCCAGTTGCCCCAAAGGTCAACCCATGGTCGCCCTGTCCGATCACCTTCGATCACAGGGACCATCCGACCAGTATCCGTCATGGCAGTTCAGCCGCACTGGTCCTTGACACAATCATTGATGCATTCCACCTTACCTGAGTCCTCATGGATGGTGGCAGTAGCCTGAACCTGCTCTATCAGGATACAGTGCGCAGAATGGGCATCGACCCCTCAAGGATCAAGCCCACAAAAACCACCTTTAAAGGTGTCATACCAGGTGTAGAGGCCTGCTGTATAGGCTCAATCACACTAGAAGAGGTCTTCAGATCCCCGAATAATTTCCGAAGTGAAGAATTGATCTTCGATATCGTCCCCTTTTGCAGTGGCTATCAGGCGCTACTCGGACGAACCGCATTTGCTCGATTCAATGCGGTACCACACTACGCTTACCTCAAGCTCAAGTTGCCCAGGCCACGCGGTGTTATAACAGTCAATGGAAACATAGAACGCCCCGTCCATACCGAGGAGTACACC
This sequence comes from Triticum dicoccoides, assembly GCF_002162155.2. NCBI lineage: Eukaryota > Viridiplantae > Streptophyta > Magnoliopsida > Poales > Poaceae > Triticum > Triticum dicoccoides. The sequence goes on along the minus strand of NC_041387.1, from coordinate 325,088,798 downwards.
ACGACCCTTGCAGCAGAAGTACAGAGCAGCCTTTTAGGCCGAACCTCAATTCGACAGTCAAGCTCCCGGACACCGTCAAGCGAGTCCGAACTACTCTGCAGCTAGATAATCCAGCTTGTCCAGAGCTCGACTAGCAATCCGACCTCTGTCCCAGTCTCGATCAAGCGGCAACACTATTGCCGCGCGTACAGAACTACACACTTAAAATACCATGGGCATGGACGGAGGCACAGCTAGATCATGGTCCATAATGTGGCTCAACCGCTCCTGGACCCGCATACCTTCACTTTTTCTTTTTAATTTTAGGTTTTTTTCTTCCTGAGGCCTGTCCTAGTGACCTGATCGACGGACCTATAAAGGGACGAATACACCAAGACAGCAAGAAGCTTTGATGTACAAGGGAACCCCCAGGTGGTCTCTGCTAATGAACATTTTACCTGTTTTAAAAACCAGCACGCAGCTCGCCCTTGGTCGTGGCATGTCAAATAGACTTATTTTCTTGTCGCATTACTTGTACAAATACGCCTTGACGTATTAATCAAATTACAATGGAAAATAATTTGCGGCTCAATATTTGCGGCGTCAGCTTATTACTTGATTTTTTTTTCCTTTATATTCTTATCAATTGCGCCCGTACACTGTGGTACAACTTAATCCGCCAGGGGCTTCATCATACCCCACAATACGGCAATAAAGTCTGAACACTTTTACAGTATAGTTCGTCACCCCGAACTTATAGCATTATATGCATCAACTCTGAATCATGTCTTTGGTCAATAGTTGGATTGCCCGGCTCATATGCTTACTACCTTACGTTCCGCTATATCGGCTAGGGTAGTAAAGGGAGAACTACTCGATTGTGTCTCGGTTCTTCCGGATGAGCACCTCAGGAGAGAAAGCCGAAAACTGACTGTCATGATGCGGCGAGAGCCGGTCAGCTGTTCAAGAGGTTGCAAATATTTAGCGATTTTTTCCGCATTATGTGATGAATCGGTTTTTATCCGATTAGGCATGTATAGCGCCCCAAGTTCGGACTTACGAACACCAGTGGCTGTGCCCAAATTTTTCTTGTCAAACTCCTATGGCTAAGTGAGAGTATTAAAGTAGCATAGTCCGATTGCCTGGTTCGTTGCGCTAAACACCTCCTTAAATGACCAAAACCATGGATAAAAAGTGTTTCGATTTATCCCGAACACCCCCGTACTACCTACGTGGGGGCAGAAGCCGATGACTGGCCAACTCTCAGATTTAACACAACAGCCGCACATGAGGTAAAAATTTAAATAACAGACATTATATTACATAACGGATCTGATTCATAGTACATGACAGGATAACATGAGTGCATTCATGGGAATATGATATCCTTAGCACAGTTGGCGGGATCCCTCCAGGACACTGTCAAAATACAGTTGGGGTGTGCGGTGCTCCTTGCCCGCGGGCGGTCCCTCGGTCATCAGCTACGTGGCGTCCATCTTCGCCCAGTGCATCTTGGCACGGGCAAAGGCCATTCGCGCGCCTTCGATGCAGACCGACCGCTTGATGGCATCAAGCTGAGGGCAGGCACTGACAAGCGGCTTCATGAGTCCAAAGTAGCTGCTGGGAATGGCTTTGGCAGGCCATAGCCGGATATCAAATCCTTCACGGCTAGTTCGGCCGCCCTATGCAGCTCGACCAGCTGTTTCAGCTGGTCGCTAAAGGGCACTGGATGTTCTGGCATAAGGTATTGCAACCAGAACAGCTTCTCTATAGAGCTCCCCTCTTCGGCTTGGTAGAATTCTGCAGCATCTGACATGCTGCACGCCAGATCCGCAAACGCCCCTGGAGAACTCCAAATGCGGGTCTATAAGAGGAACCTTTCCTTCACATATCTGCTCTGCATAATAAAAGCCTTACCCGCCGCGATCTTCTTGGCCGCCTGAATTTCCAGGAGGGCGCCCTGGGCTTCGGCTTGGGCATCGTGTGCGCTCTGGCGGGCCTTGGCAAGTTCGGAGTCTTGCTTCTTAAGGTCGCACTCCAAGGACTCGCACTTCATGACGGCGTCCTGGAGCTCTTGCTGGACCTCACTGACCCGGGACTCTTGCTTCTCGCGTGCGGCCTGTTCCTTAGCCGCTTTGTCCTCGGCCTCGGCCAGTGCCTTCTTGAGTCCATAATAAATCCCATGGCACTTTAGTCAACCCGAATCATTCATCTTTTCTGAATATATACAAGGTTACTTCATACCTTGACTGTCCTCCAGCTGCTTCTTCATGCGGCTGAGTTCTTCCTCGGCCCGCTCCAGACTCTGTTTCAGTCCGGAGACTTCCACAGTATGAGCGGTCGCAGCCAGTAGCGACGCTTGCTTATTCACATAGACATATAAGATTTGATTCATGCGAAAATTATTTGATCCTCTGTCCGGCTTTTCTTTCAGAACACCGGACAGAGTATCAGGGGCTACTGTCTATTCTGTGACATTCTTTTTATAGTTGCATTGCTTACCTCAAAGCCTGTTAGAAGGCTAGTGCACGCTTCGGTCAGTCTGCTCTTCGCGGACTGGATCCTCTCAATCACCGTACCTATAAGGGTACGGTGTTCGTCAACAATGGAAGCACCTTGCAGCGCTTCCAGCAAACTGTCTAGTGCCTCTGGATGAATGGAGGTAACCGGTGGAATAGGCGCACCTCCCTCTTTTGAAAGAGGCGGCCCGCCTGATTCCGGAGCCGCTTGGGTCTCCAGAACTGTATTCGAATGAGGGACAATTTGGATATGGCCCCCACCGTCGGTGTCCATGGGGGCTTGCTCCCCCATGTGTTCGGCAACCGAGGCTTCACCCTCCGGCACCTCCCTGACGGCCTCCGGATTCTCTCCCGGGCCAGGGATCCTTCGGGACGACGCCTCAGCGCCATCCAGGTCCCTGGGAGAGGAGGCCGATGGAAGGGTCCCGCTGTCCTTCGCCGCCGGGTCCAGCGAATCCTCTGAAGATAAGGACCGCTCGAGGTTGGACCGAGCCGGACTGCAAATGCATAATTTGTCACATTAAAACAATAAAGTAAAAAGGCCGGATATATAAACGTGTTTGGACACTTACGATTTGGCTAGGGGCTTCTCCCTGGGCTCCCACTCCTAGCTGTTGTTGGTGGCCGCTGCGGAGCTGTCCAGAAGGGAACTTCTTCCCTTCTTGGATGCCTCGACCTCCAGATGCGTGGAGGTCGTCCTCTTCTTTCTCCCTCCTGTAGGGGGGAAACGTCTTTCTTCTTCCTCATGCTCTTCCTCATCGTCTTCGCTGGCGGAGGAGTGCACCTTGGTGTCTTCGGAGTTCACGTACGAATTGCCCTTGCGGCGGAGACCAACTCTGCCCCCCTTGGCCTTCTTCTTGGCCTTCTTCTCTGGCACCTGATAAGGTGCCGGAACCAGCATCTTCGTCAGAAGCGGGCTTTTTGGGCCTTCGGGCAGTGGAGCCGGACAGTTAATCCGCTCCACCATCTCTGTCTAGTCCTAAAAATATTCATAGGAAGTCTTAGGTGCCTTCCTTGGGTGTGCAAGTAAAAGGCATACCTTGAAAACATGAAAGAACTTACCGGATTAGCAGGGTGAGTTAAGTCCTGCCCCCGATCCTCGTTTGTGGGCAGTGGCGTCTCATTGTCCTTGAAGAGCACCTTCCAGATGTCTTCGTGCGTCATGCTGAAGGGCTCCAGTAGCGTATGGTGCTTGGCTGATCGAACTCCCACAGATAGGAAGTCCGGCGTTGGCATGGAAGGATCCGGCGAACGAGCATCACCTGGATCACGTTGATGAGCTTGATTCTCTTGTTTATCATGCTCTGAACACATGTTTGGAGCGCTGTCATCTCGTTCGAAGAAGACCAGGTCAGGCCCTTCTCTTGACAGGAGGTGACCGGCATCGGGACTCCGGATCAGAATGCGGGAGCCGCTGCCTAGTTGGTGCCGCGCGGCTCAGTGATGTAGAACCACCCTGATTGCCACCCTTTGATAGTCTCCACAAAGGAGCCTTCGGGCCAGGTGACATTGGGCATCTTGCCCAACATGGCACCTCCGCATTCTTCTTGTTGGCCGCAAACCACCTTCAGCTTCACATTGAAGGTTTTCAACCATAGCCCAAAGTGAGGTGGGATGCGGAGGAAGGCCTCACATACGACAATAAATGTCGAGATGTTGAGGATAGAGTTGGGGGCCAGATCGTGGAAGTCCAGCCCATAATAGAACATTAGTCCGCGGACGAACGGGTGGACAGGGAATCCCATCCCGCGGACGAAGTGTGAGAGGAACACCAGCCTCTCCTGGGGCTCCGGGGTGGGGATAATCTGTCCCTTGGCTGGAAGTCGGTGAGCGATTTCTGGGGCCAAGTACCTAGCCTCCCGAAGCTTCATGATGTCCTTCTCCTTGACGGAGGAGGTCATCCACTTGCCTCCTGCTCCGGATCCGGACATGATTGGAGTGCTATTTTTTTGGGCGTAGAAGGTGAGAGCTTGGGCGCTGGAGCTCGAGAATGGATGGGCAGAGGAAGGAGAAGGCATGGGTGAAAAAGGGTGATCCTTATCCCTTTATAAAGGTAGTAAAAGTCATGTGCCTCCCCACTCGCCTTAAAATTCGCCTATTCCCCAAAGGCCGTGTAGATGACACGGTTGGGTTACCCATGCCCATATTGATGGGAATCCCATGATAATGGGACACGATCTCTGCTTTGACAAGACGTGCCAATAAAACCGCACCTCGAAATATGGAGTGGCAGGCTAAAAAACGGTTCGAATAATAATCGGGCGGTGACGTGATGTCATGCTGTAAAAAGTTGTCAGCGGATTGGATTCGTGGAATATTAAACTCTCTACGGTGGTGTGTGGAATTTGTTTTGCAGAGCCGGACATAATTCTTGTGTTCGAAATCTACTTTGAAATATTCGGAGAAGGAACCCGCCTTGCAATGCCGAAGAGAATCTATGCGCCGGACTCATCGTCATTAAAGCCTGGTTTAGGGGCTACTGAGGGAGTCCTGGATTAATGGGTCCTCGAACAACCGGACTATATAAATAGGCCGGACTGTTGGGCTATGAAGATACAAGATAGAAGACTTCTCCCCGTGTCCGGATGGGACTCTCCTTTGCGTGGAAGGCAAGCTTGGCAATTCGGATATGTAGATTCCTTTCTTTGTTACCGACTTTGTGTAACCCTAACCCCCTCCAGTGTCTATACAAACCGGAGGGTTTAGTCCGTAGAAACAACAACAATCATAATCTCATAGGCTAGACTTCTAGGGTTTAGCCCTTACGATCTCATGGTAGATCAACTCATGTAATACTCATATTCATCAAGATCAATCAAGCAGGAAGTAGGGTATTACCTCCATAGAGAGGGCCCGAACCTGGGTAAACATTGTGTCCCCCGCCTCCTGCTACCATTAGCCTTAGACGCACAGTTTGGGACTCCCTACCCGAGATCCACCTGTTTTGACACCAACAGCCACACTCCTTGAGGTATCACTACTAGATAAAACCCTAGTAGTAGCGCTTCAAACACATATAGCAGTAGCACTGGGTCTAATGCTACTGCTAAGGCGATACAACTAACTGGAAGTAGTAGCGCTGGTTTCCCAGTGCTACCGCTATACCTAGTTAGCAGTAGTGCTTGTTGAGGGCAAGCGCTGCTGATAAGAGTAAGTAGTAGTAGCGTTACTTCTGAAAAGTGCTACTATCAAATTTTCCTGTATTTTTGAAAATGCAGCTTATTGTCGCTGTCTTTGTACAGGATTTATATATAGTACTTTCATCATATGATTTTATGACCATGATTAGTTATTATTTATAATAGTGGGTGAAATGAACATGGATTAGATTCAAATGGAGTCAACATGTGGTGCACATCAAAAGTACTACTAGTCCAAACTAGATAGAGTTTGGATTAGTAGTACTTTTGACATGCACCAGATGTTGTTTCCACTTGAATCTAATCCACGTTCATTTCACCCACTAATATATATATATAATAATTCATCATGCTTGTCGGATATAGGGTTCCGGCAAAACCCTTAAGGTTGGAACACTAGGGTGCACATGAAGATCTCCTCCTACCGAATCTCGCTCTCAGCCTCGCCGCGATCCCTAAGCTAGATCGATGAATAACACAAGAGACACATGATTTATACAGGTTCGGGCCACCATTGTGGTGTAATACCCTACTCCTGTGTGTGGTGGTGGATTGCCCCTTGGGCTGATGATGAATAGTACAGGGGAAGAACAGCCTCGCGAGGAGAGGTGTTCTTGTGGTGGTGTCATGTTCTGCTTAGGAAGGATTCGATCCATCTCTAGATGAGATCCCCTCGTACTGTGGTGTCTAGCTCTATTTATAGAGGCCCTGGTCCTCTTCCCAAATATTGAGCGGGAAGGGATCCAACAACGGCCATTTTGAAAGGGGACAGCCGGTGCAAGCTATCCTGACTAAAGGTGGTCTTCGCCTGCCAAAGGTGCTGGTGATGACACCATCTTGGGCTCCACGGTGACCTCCGTCCTGCCGTCCTGCTGCTCTTGGTCCTGTTACACCGATATTGAAACTTTTGCCTGATGCCTCGGTACTTCGCGCTTGCACTTGCCCCCTTTGCACCAAAGAGGAAATGAGGACACTGCGTGGGCTAGCGCCCGCCTGGCGTCCGCGGCCTTGATCGTCATGGCTTGCATCATGGGAACCTCGTGAGGTACCCCTTGCCTTGATCTCTCCGCCTCCTCGCGAGCCTACCTGGTGAGGCCACTCCTGAGGAGGCCTTGCGTCATCCTCCCCACGAGTATTCGGCCCAGTGAGGGTCTTGAGCGTTGGGTTGATGAAGACGGGCCGTACTGGGCCACTGGTTTGAGCCATGCAGCAGGCCGCAGGCAGGCAAGTCTGGGGACCCCCATTCCCAGAATGCCGACAGTAGCCCCTGATACGTCTCCAACGTATCTACTTTTCCAAACACTTTTGCCCTTGTTTTGGACCCTAACTTGCATGATTTGAATGAAACTAAGCCGAACTGACGCTGTTTTCAGCAGAACTGCCATGATGTTGTATTATGTGTAGAAAAGAAAAGTTCTCGGAATGTCCTGAAAATCCATGGAGGCACTTTTTGGAATTAATTAGAATTTCTGGGTGAAAGATATCTACCAGGGGGCCCAGGGCATGTCCACGAGACAAGGGGCGCCCCCCCTGTAGGGCGCGCCCCCCTATCTCGTGGGCCCCCTTGGACCTCCACCGACCTCAACTCCAACTCCATATATACACGTTCGAGGAGAAAAAAATTAGAGAGAAAGTTTCATCACGTTTTACGACACGGATCTGCCGCCAAGCCCTAATCTCTCTCGGGAGGGCTGATCTGGAGTCCGTTCGGGGCTCCGGAGAGGGGAATTCGTCACCGTCGTCATCATCAACCATCCTCCGTCACCAATTTCATGATGCTCACCGCCGTGCGTGAGTAATTCCATCGTAGGCTTGCTGGACGGTGATGGGTTGGATGAGATTTACCATGTAATCAAGTTAGTTTTGTTGGGGTTTGATCCCTAGTATCCACTATGTTCTGAGATTGATGTTCCTATGACTTTGCTATGCTTAATGCTTGTCACTAGGGCCCAAGTGCCATGATTTCAGATCTGAACCAATTATGTTTTCATGAATATATGTGTGTTCTTGATCCTATCTTGCAAGTCTATAGTCACCTATTATGTGTTATGATCTGACAACCCCGAAGTGACAATAATCCGGATACTTCTCGGTGATGACCATAGTTTGAGGAGTTCATGTATTCACTATGTGCTAATGCTTTGTTCCGGTTCTCTATTAAAAGGAGGCATTAATATCCCTTAGTTTCCGTTAGGACCCCACTGCCACGGGAGGGTAGGACAAAAGATGCCATGCAAGTTCTTTTCCATAAGCACGTATGACTATTTACGGAATACATGCCTACATTATGTTGATGAACTGGAGCTAGTTCTGTGTCACCCTATGTTATAACTATTACATGAGGAATCGCATACGGCATAATTATCCATCATTGATCCATTGCTTATGAGCTTTTCATATATTGTTCTTCGCTTATTTACTTTTCTGTTGCTACTATTACAACTACTACAAAAACCCAAAAACAATTATCTTTACTTTTGCTACCGTTACCTTTATTATCATACCAATTTTGCTACTAAATACTTTGCTACAGATACTAAGTTATCCAGGTGTGGTTCAATTAACAACTCAACTTCTAAAACTCAAGAATATTCTTTGGCTCCCCTTGTGTCGAATCAATAAATTTGGGTTGAATACTTTACCCTCGAAAGCTGTTGCAATCCCCTACACTTGTGGGTTATCAAGACTAATTTCTGGCGCCGTTGCCAGGGATCATAGATCTATTCTCTGAGTCACTTGGGATTTATATCTGTTGATCACTATGAAGAACTTGAAAGACAACAGAACTACTATTTTGCCCTCAACTACGAGGGCAGGTAAGGAACTGCCATCTAGCTCTGCACTAGATTCTCCTTCCGTTATTAGTAAGCTTGCGACACCTAAACCTGCTACTGCTATGAATTCTGATATGTCGCATGTTATTGATGATGCCACTTCTATTATGCATGATGAAACTACATCTGAGCGTGATACTATGCCATTAGGTGAATTTCTTGATGAACAACTTGCTAGAGTTAGGGGGAATGAAATTACTGAAGAACCTATTATTGATGATAGTGATGATGAAGGTTCTCCCAATGATTATGTATTGCCTATTGTTCCTAAGGGTTATGTTATGAATGAAGAAGCTCCTAGAGAAATCTTTGCTTGCAATGATAGATATGATCTTAAGAAATTATTAGCTAAATGGAAGCACCAGTCTCTTAATGCTAGAATGAAACCTGACCCTGCTTTTGCTACTTCACCTATCTGTGTTACTGATAAGGATTATGAATTCTCTATTGATCCTGAGATTATTACTTTAGTTGAATCTGATCCTTTTTATGGCCTTGAATCTGAAACTATTGTGGCACATCTTACCAAGTTGAATGATATAGCCAACCTGTTTACTAATGATGAGAAGTCTCGCTATTTTTATATCCTTAAGATATTTCCGTTCTCATTAAAGGGTGATGCTAAGACTTGGTATAATTCTCTTGCTCATGGTTGTGTGCGTAGTCCCCAGGATATGATTTATTACTTCTCTGCTAAATATTTCCCTGCTCATAAGAAACAAGCTGCCTTGCGGGAAATATACAATTTTGTGCAAATCAAAGAAGAGAGTCTCCCACAAGCTTGGGGAGGCTTTTCCGGATACTTAATGCTTTGCCTGATCATCCTTTCAAGAAAAATGAAATACTTGACATATTTTATAATGGACTAACCGATGCTTCCAAGGACTACTTGGATAGTTGTGCTGGTTGTGTTTTGAGGGAAAGAACAGTATTGAAGATATGCAAGAGGCAAAGAAATCAATGAAAGATATGCAAGAGGCAAAGAAATCAATGAAAGAAAAAGGTATTAAAGCTGAAGATGTTAAGAATTTACCTCCTATTGAAGAAATACATGGTCTTAATATACCGCCTGTTGAAGAACCACATTGTCTTGATAACCCGACACAGGTAGTAAAGGTAAATTCTCTCTATAGATATGATAAAGTTGAAATAGCCTCTACTAAATTTCATAGCCCATGCTTAGATGAATTTGATGACTTTATGGCTAGACAAGAAAGTTTTAATGCTTATGGTGGTAGAGAGTTAAAGAATAATGCTTTCGAGATAGGACGAGTAAGCAATAATCTGGCTAGAGTTAAAGATGAACTCAAACTCGTTAGCAAATATGCTTCTATGGTTGCTACTCAAGCTGAGCAAGTACTTAAAGCTCAAAATGATTTGCTTGATGAATTAAATAATAAAAATGACTTTGCTGTTAGAGTGGCTACTAGAACTGGTAAATGACTCGGGAACCTTTGTATCCTGAAGGCCACCCTAAAATAATCGAGCAAGATTCTCAAAGAAATAATTTAGAGGCACCTAGTTCTTCTAAAAAGAAGAAAAAGAAAAATGATAGGACTTTGCATGCTTCTAGTGAACCTACTGTAGACACACCTGAGAATCCAAATGATATTTCTATTTCTGATGCTGAAACACAATCAGGTGATGAACATGAACCTAATGATAATGTTAATGATAATGTTCATGTTGATGCTCAACCTAGCAAAGAACAATGATGTAGAGATTGAACCTGCTGTTGATCTTGATAACCCAAAATGAAAGAATCAACGTTATGATAAGAGAGATTTTGTTGCTAAGAAGCACGGTAGAGAAAGAGAACCATGGGTTCAGAAACCCATGCCCTTTTCTCCTAAACCATCCAAGTCAAAGGATGATGAGGATTTTGAGCGCTTTGCTGAAATGATTAGACCTATTTCCTTACGTATGCGCTTAACTGATATGCTTAAAGTAAATCCTTATGCTAAGTATATGAAGGATGTCATTACAAATAAAAGAAAGATGCCGGAAGCTGAAATTTCCACCATTCTTGCTAATTACACTTTTAAGGGTGGAATACCAAAGAAACTTGGAGATCCGGGTGTACCAACTATACCATGCTTCGTTAAAAGAAACTATGTTAGAACTGCTTTATGTTATCTTGGAGCCGGTGTTAGTGTTATGCCTCTCTCTTTATATCGTACACTTGAATTGAATAAGTTGACACCTACTGAAATATCTTTGCAAATGGCCGATAAATCAACTGCTATACCTGTCGGTATTTGTGAGGATGTGCCTGTTGTGGTTGCAAATGTCACTATCTTAACGGACTTTGTCATTCTTGATATTCCCGAGGATGATAGTATGTCTATTATCCTTGGTAGACCTTTTCTTAATACTACAGGGGCTGTTATTGATTGCAACAAAGGCAATGTCACTTTTCATGTTAATGGTATTGAGCATACGGTACATTTTCCGAGGAAACAATCTCAAGTTCATAGCATCAATTCTATTGGAAAAGTTCCAACTATTATTGTTGGAGGTTTTGAATTTCCTCTCCCTACTGTCAAGAAAAAGTATGATATTCTTGTTGGGGATTTTCATATCCCCGTTGAGGTAACTTAGTGTTATTCGAAATTTCTCCGGTTCCGTGTTATTTGGAATGAGTTTGTTAACAAGACTTGATCAGTACTGTGCTTAATCCAGGGCAGAAATATGCGCCTCTCCCACCCCCACCCCGGCGATCTCCACCCCTAGCCACCAAATTTTAGTTTCTCCCCAATAGATCTCTCCGGCGTCTTGAGATCTACACGTTCCTACCCATCTTTCATGGGTTCTAATGATGGTTCCACCCTTGGCTTGGATTTCTCCAAGGTTTTGGGTTTTGCTGAGAAGGTTTTTCAATCTACGGGATTTTCGGTGCATCCCATGGTTGACTCGGAGATCTTCACCATGGTGGCCTCTTTTGGACGTCATTCTTTTTGTTTGAATGAAGATTCGGTGGCAGCGGCTCTTGAGGCAGCAATTGGCGGCTCGGGCATTGATCTCATGGTTTTCTTGATCAAGGATAAGGTATTTGGCTTTCAGGTATCTTGCAAGGCTGTTGTCGGTGTCAAAACCGGCGGATCTTAGGTAGGGGGTCCCTATCTGTGCGTCAAGGCTGATGGTAACAGGAAGCAAGGGACACAGATGTTTACCCAGGTTCGGGCCCTCTCGATGGAGGTAAAACCCTACTTCCTGCTTGATTAATATTGATGATATGGGTAGTACAAGAGTAGATCTACCCCGAGATCATAGAGGCTAAACCCTAAGAGCTAGCCTATGATGGTATGATTGTAATTGTGATCGGCCTTCTAAGGACCAACCTCTCCGGTTTATATAGACACTGGAGAGGGCTAGGGTTTACATGGAGTCGGTTACAAGGAAGGAAAAATAATATCCGGATCGTCAAGCTTGCCTCCCACGCAAAGGAGACTCCCATCCGGACACGGGCCAAAGTCTTGAGTCTTCATGCTTCAATAGTCTAGACGCTGTACACAGTCTGGCTGTCCGGATACCGCCTAATCCAGGACTCCCTCAGTAGCCCATGAACCAGGCTTCAGTGACGATGATTCCGGCGCGCAGTCTTGTCTTCGGTATTGCAAGGCGGGTTCCTCCTCCGAATACTCCAAAGTGCTTATCGAACACTTAGACCGTGTCCGGATCTGCAAGATGATCTTCACATGGTATAGATCTGATTCGCTGGCAATCTTCATGCGCCACGCCCTTGCCTCGTGGCTTGGTCCAATACGAACCGACATTTCCGACCCCCCAACGACTCGCGTTACGATGCGGTTTTATTGGCACGTCCCGTCGAGGCAGAGATTGTGTTCCTCTTATTATGGGATTTTCCATCAATATGACCATGCGTGCCCCCACGACGGCTATTGGTATAACCCCGTGTGTTTTTAGATAAGCCACAAAACGGGCACACCAGGGACTCTTGATATTCACCTTCTTTATAAAGGGATCGAGACCTACGCCTCTTTTTTCACCTTCATCGCGCCTTCTCGCACCTCGAGTTCTAACACCCAAAACCCAAGCTCCACCCCTTCGGAATCCTCCAATATGTCCGGATCTGACCCTCAAGGCCGGTGGGTGGCCTCCTCGATCAAGGAGAAGGACATTGCTAAGCTCAGGGAGGTCGGATACCTGACCGCCGATATCCATCACAGGCTCCCTGCTCCAGGGCAGGTCATCCCTATGCCAGAGCCCAATGAGTGTGTCATTTTTGTCCCGCACTTCCTCCGCGGCCTGGGCCTCACCCTCGATCCCTTTGTGAGGGGGCTCATGTTCTATTATGGGTTGGATTTTCATGACCTGGCTCCAGACGCTATCCTCCATATCTCGTCGTTCATTATCGTGTGCGAGGCTTTTCTCCACGTCATCCCGCACTTCGGCTTATGGCTCAAGACCTTCAATGTGATGTCGAAGATGATTGAGGGGCGACATGCGGAGTGCGAAGGTGCCGTAATAAGGAGAAACACCGATGCCCCGTGGCCAAAGGGTTCTTTCCCAGAAGTATCCAATGTATGGCAACGGAGGTGGTTTTATGTCACAGCTCCCAGAGGCACAAAGTGGGTGGCTGCCCCCGAGTTTCGCTCGGGCCCTCCAACACAGTTGGCGTCTGGGACAGACGTAGGATGGAATTGGGGGCCCGCTGGTGATATACCAGTACTGCAGGATCGCATTCGGGAGCTTCTTGCAAGGGACATTAATCTTGTCAGCATAATGCAAGGGATGTTAATCCGGCGGATGTTGTCGTGCCAACACCGGCCTCTCCGGATGTGGGAGTTCAATCGGAGGGTCCGCGGACTGTCAAGCACTTCTTTGGCTTGAAGCTCGAGGAGATGTGCAAATTATTCTTCGGACGGAAAGTAATGTGTCCGGACACCACCGAGGATGCGGGGCTAAGCTGAAATCACCTACACACTCGAGTAAGTAGCCTTGATACCGGACACCCCGTTTTGTATTTGTCATGATTGTTTTTATTCTGAAAATCATCCGCGTCCAAGAGTGGCTCAGCAAGGCGGAGAGAATCAGTTGTCTGGCGCCACTTCTCGAAGGCTCGCCCGCCCCCGCTATGGCCAAGATGCTTGACCGGGTACTCAGAAGAATGCCCTCGGTGAAAGACAAGGGGAAGGGTGAAGAATCCGAACCCCACACGCTACGCATCCGAACCGGGGGAATTGTTACCTCCCCCAGGGAGGATAGTCAGGGAGAAGAGGCCAAGGCCTCCTCCCGGCGCGGGAAGAAGAGGGCCACCTCCAAAGATTTGGAGGCGGAGATGCCCAAATTAGGGAAGAAGACATCCCCCCGGGGCCTTGCCCCGACGGGTACCCTCACCGCACCATGACCTCCAACGGGCCAGCCCTCTACCGAGTTGTAAGTTGATCTCTGATCCGAAGATACTATGTTTCTCCTCGGTTAGTCACCAGGATTCAAATTTTTGAAGTCTGGCCAGCAGCTCCTGCCAACAGGGTTCGTCTTCGGGGGACCTTCCTCCGGAGATGATGGAGAGTGAAACCCCACCCCCTTCTCCGACTCATGAAGCGGGCGACACCGAGGTGTCGTCACAAAGGAGTCCAGATCTGCCGAAGCCAGCAGTCAGTTCGTCAGCCGCCCTACACCTGGAGCACTTGGCTACCACGGGGGGCGATGGGAAGAGTCCGGCGCAGTTCGATGTCCGGCCGGACGTACAGACGGGCTTGCTAGAGCGAGCTGCGCTCTCGGAGGAGCACCACTCATTAATGAGCATGATGTTTAAGCACATTTCATCTGCTACAAGCGGTTTGAATGAAGCATTCACAAACCTGCTCAGAGGCTTTGAGGTATGTAATAGAGAATCCACTATTTCTTTAGTTGTGAGGCACGCGGTAGGTGTGCTCCATATAGATAGTAGCCCCTGAGACTCTAGTTGTCTGTCCTAGGCAGCAAACAGAGGATCATAAACCAATGATTTATGTTGTAAATACGTGCAATTACCTGTGGGTCCGGTCGCCGGCCCGTCCATTGAAGTTGCCGAACTGACGAGGCAAATCAGGTCGATTGATGCCGATATCACTCTGATGAATGAGCGGCTGGATAAATCACAAGGTATGTGTCCTGTCCTTCCATTGCATAGAAAATATTAAGGTGGCACATATTAATGTAATATGTTAGGACTGCAGATGGTGCTGCTGCCGTGGAGGCCCTGAGGGCGGAGCTTGCTCTAGCTAAGGAGCAAGCCCGAGTGAGCAATGCGGCTGCCCTAAAGGCAGCCGAGGAATTGAGAGCCGAACAGGATGCTCATCGCCGAAGTGAGGAAAAGATAGCCAAAATGGCTATTGAGTTAAAAAATGCCACCGACCGGTATGAGCTCCTGAAAAAGGAGCATGAAGATAAATCGGCTGACCTGAGCAAGGCACAGAATGCCACCAAGGAAATATGAACCAAGCTCAGGGGTGCGCGGGAGGAGCTTCAACGGGCCTGTAAAATCGCGGCTGGGGGCTCCTCTTTGCTGCAGACGAAGTTCTTCGATCCGAAGTACGCTCTCCTTGATGGACGCTGGAGCTCGCCAGATGCATACGCGGACCTGGCAAAGAGTACGGCTGACGCTGTGGAGTTCTTCAAAGATCAGGGTGAAAAGGAGGTGGAGAAGCTTTTTTGGTCGCAGTTCAATGCTCCCGCTCGCCCGTTGCCGTTAAGTGATAAGATGGCTGTTGTGGCGGAGCTTCACAGGCTGTCCGGGCTTGCGATGCGGTCTGTAATAGACCATCTTTGGCCGAAGGGGCCTAAGCCGGACAGCTACTTTGGTTTGGTGCAACAGTTCCTTGGGGCCGTGCCTCGGATCGATGCCATGAGGCGGTCGGCATGCATAGAGGGTGCGCGGATGGCCCTTGCCCGCGTTAAAGCGTATTGGACAGATATGGATGCCACTATGATAGCGTCTCAGGATCCAGTGGGGGCCAATATCCGGCCGGGCACTACTTGGCGCAGGTCACAGAGGGTGCCCGCCTGATAGAGGCGCAGTGCCCGAAGAATCTCGTATTCGAGTGATGATTCAAATCATTGTAAAAACGATGTTTATTTTGATTAGAATGTTATATTTATAATTTTTGTCTGAAAATATGATTGTGTCCCCTGTGCGACCGCT
>NC_041387.1:325007775-325072637 GCF_002162155.2 Triticum dicoccoides | reverse complement strand
AGTCGTTGGCTTCAGCCCCCACGCATACAATGCGGGGGTGTTCGTGAAAAAATGTGCCTAATCACTCTTTATCCAACATCTTGGTCCGGTAAGGAGGTGATCGCACATTGAACTAGGCAACCGGACTATATAGCTGTAACAATTTCGCTTAGCCGCGGGATTTTAACGTTGGGGCTACTATGTAGCCCCTGGTACCTTTGTGTGCATCCGAATACGGGCGCGTATGTACCTGGCCGGGTAATGGCCCTTCGTTATTGCGGAGGAATCCTAGAGATTCCGGTGAGTCGTCGAGTGGTTGACCAGTCTCTCGTTGTATGATGACAATCAGTTTTCGGCTTTCTCTACTGATGTGCTCATCCGAAATAACCAGGGCACAATCACAGTAGTTCTCCTTTGGCCACCTTAGCCGATAATAACGGAACGTAAGGCGGCAAACCCAACATTTGACCAAAGACATGATTCGGAGCTGATGCATATAAGGCCAAACTCGTGACGCCGAACACTCCCGAAGGTATTCGGACTTTATAACAGATGATGGTCTCAAGAATGCCCATTCATTATAAACCCTATATTTCCAGGTACGTGCGTTAATCTGTCGTGGCGAAATGCCAAATACGGCAGAATCCTCTGTGGGTATGGAACCCATGGGATGGTTAAACAACAAGAGGCAATAGAAAAGGTTTACACAGGGGCTTAATCTAAAAAGAAACCTGTTGAACGGGGCCCTGCTGCACGTCTGCGCCTTTGTCTCCGTTGTGCCGCATCCTGGAAGGGTATCGCGCGAACGTTCTCTGCGGAAAAGGGAAACTCATAGAAGAGTGCAACGTAAGTATGCGATGGATAGTAAAAAATGTAAGATGCTGGCCTGCCAATAAGGTTGAGACAAGTGTGGGGCTTTATTATTAGCCCCTAGTATCCACTATAGGATTACATATACGGTGCCCTGATTTGATATGGGCTGCCGGACTCGTCTAACCGTGTCTGTGGTATTAACGACCCGTCATATTTTTGTTAGAGGCCGCTTATAGTCCGGCCGCTAGGGCCATCGCGTATTCCTCTGTGTGCGAAGAGCGCTCTGTTATTCCGCTAACGGTGATGATGCCGCATGGACCAGGCATCTTAAGTGTAAGGTAGCCATAGTGCGGCAATGCACTGAAGCGGGCAAAGGCCGTTCTTCCAAGCAATGCTTGATAGCTACTTTGGAAGGGTGCGGTGACGAAGACTAGGTTTTTGCTTCTGGAGTTTCCTGGAGAGCCGAGTGTTACCTCCAGTATGATGGAGCCCCTGTTGTAGGCTTCAACGCCTGGTATCACCCCTTCAAAGGTGGTGTTAATCTTGTTGATTCTGGATGAGTCTATCCCCATACTGCGGACAGTGTCCTCATATATTAAATTGAGACTTCTGCCGCCGTCCATGAGGACATGAGTGAGATGGTATCCGTCGATTATTGGGTCAAGCACCAAGGCATTTGATCATTCGCACCGAATACTAGTTCGGACGTCCAAGCGATCGAAAGTGATCGAACAAGACAACCAGTAGTTAGGTGTGGGTTCGATGGGCTCTATATCACGCGTGTCTCTATGGGCGCGTTCGTGCCTTCCCAAGGATGTGCGAGTCACGTGGATCATGTTTACTGTTTTAACCTCTGGCGGGAATTTTTTCTGTACCCCAGTGTTCTGCTGGCGAGCTTCATCCTTGTTTTCACTTGGTGTTTCCCTTCCCTTGTGTTCGGCATTTAGTTTGCCAGCCTACTTGAAGACCCAGCACTCTCTGTGCGTGTGGTTCGCAGGTTTGTCGGGGGTGCCATGAATTTGGCATAGTCTGTCCAAAACTCTGTTCAGACCGGACGGTCCTTCTTTACTGCCTTTAGATTGCTTATTTTGCTGGTTCGGCCGAGAGCCCCTGAATCCGGCATTAACCATTGTGTTGTCCGGGCTCTCTTCCTTGTTTTGGCGTTTGTTTTTATTACGTCGTGGCTTCCCGTTGCCATCCCTTATTTCAGATGTGCTAGGGTCGCTGGTGCCTTTACGGGCTAGCCAGCTATCTTCACCCACGCAAAAGTGGGTCATAAGACTTGTTAGGGCTGCCATTGTCCTAGGATTTTCTTGGCCGAGGTGTCTGGCGAGCCACTCGTCACGGATGCTATGTTTGAATGCCGCTAGGGCTTCGGCATCCAGACAAT
This sequence comes from Triticum dicoccoides, assembly GCF_002162155.2. Lineage (NCBI taxonomy): Eukaryota > Viridiplantae > Streptophyta > Magnoliopsida > Poales > Poaceae > Triticum > Triticum dicoccoides. Next base: position 325,070,455 of record NC_041387.1, on the reverse strand, counting down.
CAACAATTTGATTCTTCTTAGTGAGGAATCTATTCCAAAGCTTGCGGGCGGACTCTCCGGGTTGTTGAATTATGTGACTTAAATCGTCAGCATCCGGAGGCCGGACATGAGTCCCTTGAAAATTGGCCCTGAAAGTGTCCTCTAGTTCCTCCCAGTTCCCAATTGAATTCTCGGGGAGGCTTTTCAACCAGTGCCGAGCTGGTCCCTTCAGTTTGAGGGGGAGGTATTTGATGGCGGGAAGGTCATCCCCACGATCCATATGTATGTGCAGGATAAAGTCCTCGATCCAGACCCCTGGGTCTGTCGTTCCGTCGTATGCTTTTATGTTCATAGGTTTGAAGCCCTGTGGTAATTCATGGTCCAGTACTTCATCAGTAAAGCACAAGGGGTGAGCAGCCCCTCTGTATTTGGATGTACTGGGGCATGCCGTTGGCTGTTGTTGTGTCCGGAGTTTGTTCCGAACTGGTGTTTGGTTGTCATAACTTTCTTGACGACCACAGTCCCCCGCCGGGGTGTGTCCTTTAGATCCATAGATGGACCTAGCTGCATCGGCTTTCTTATCCAGGTGCTCACGTAGATCGTGCGCGTCTTCGGTAGTTGCTTTATTGCGGTTGTGAAGTGGTACGTCTGGTCTCCTGGTGGTGTTACTCTTTAGTGAAATGGCCTCGTCGTCAAATTCTGGCAGTAGCTTACGTTTTGGGTAGCTCTTTGTGTGGCGATCATCGCCATATATTTCTTCAGTGTCCAGCACTCTGTTCCATCTGTGATTGAGTGTTTCCTGTGCGGCTTTAAGCCATTGCTTCTGCCTCTTCAGACTTCTCGATGTGGCCATAAGCTTTCTGTGGAGGTTCTCTCGTTCCACGCGTTCTTCCAGAATGACGAATGCGTCATCGTCCGGATTGTCTTCTTGTCCTGGGCCGGTTTGATGAACTCGTCCCTCTGGATCATTGTCTTCGGGTGTCTGCTCCGAACTATGCTCGGTGTGACCTGGTTCGTCCTGCTCCATCGTTGGTTCCGTTTGGTCGTTGTTGCCTTCAGGGTTGACCGGAGTATCCATTCTTCTGGCGCTCTTGCTGATATTGTTACTGTTGCCGGATTTGGAACGGCGTGTGCACCGTCGCTTTGGTTTTTGCCCAGGGGTGTTATCTTGCGGATTGTCACCGTCGCCTTCCTTGGGCGTATCCACCATGTATATGTCTTGTGACGAGGCGGGAATTCTATACCGCATAGATTTTGAGTCTTCTCCTGCATCGTCGTCCATACCATCGATGCCCTCGGAGTCGAAGTCAAGCACGTCAGTTAAATCATCAACCGTGGCTATCAAGTGGGTGGTGGGTGGGTAACAAATTTCTTCGTCGCCTGCTTCCCACTCGAGCCGGACATAGTTCGGCCCGAAATTCTCTGTCAAAGAGAGGATTTTAAATGAGTTTAGTATGTCGCCAAAGGGCGAATGCTGAAAGATGTCCGCCGCGGTGAACTCCATCACCGGAGCCCAACCAGGATCGGCGGGCTCGGGGACGCGCGGACTGGAACCTACATCCGGATATGAATCCGAGGGTCCAGAGTCACATGCTCCATCAGAGGTGAGACCTGTGTTCGGCTCCATCACCGACGAGGGTATGGCCTACGGGACATGGTCCAACCCTCCGTCCTTAGGAAACGCACCCCGCCTCGGATTTAGATCCGAGTCTTCTGCTGGGGTGATATGCCGAGCAAGTTCTGACAATAGGTCTAAGCCGTGCTCATCGTGACTGTTCGGCGCTTCTGGCGCTGGCCCGAATCCGTCGAAGATCAAGTCCCCACGTATATTGGCTGTGTAGTTCAAGTTTCTGAACCTGACCTGGTGGCCAGGGATATAGCTATCAATCTGCTCTAGGTGGCCAAGCGAATTGGCTCGTAGTGCGAAGCCGCCGAACACGAAGATCTGTCTGGTGAGGAAAGTCTCGCCCTGGACAGCGTCGTTGATGATGATTGAAGGAGCCATCAAGCCTGACAGCGACGACAGAGAGGAACTCTCAACGAAAGAACCAATGTCGGTGTCAAAACCGGCGGATCTCGGGTAGGGGGTCCCGATCTGTGCGTCAAGGCTGATGGTAACAGAAAGCAAGGGACACAAATGTTTACCCAGGTTCGGGCCCTCTCGATGGAGGTAAAACCCTACTTCCTGCTTGATTAATATTGATGATATGGGTAGTACAAGAATAGATCTACCACGAGATCATAGAGGCTAAACCCTAAGAGCTAGCCTATGATGGTATGATTGTAATTGTGATCAGCCTTCTAAGGACCAACCTCTCCGGTTTATATAGACACCGGAGAGGGCTATGGTTTACATGGAGTTGGTTACAAGGAAGGAAATATAATATCCGGATCGTCAAGCTTGCCTCCCACGCAAAGGAGAGTCCCATCCGGACACGGGCTGAAGTCTTGAGTCTTCATGCTTCAATAGTCCGGACGTTGTACACAGTCCGGCTGTCCGGATACCCCCTAATCCAGGACTCCCTCCGCTGTCGCCATGATCATTATTAGTCTTAGATCTTTTGCTTCTGATCACATCAAATGTTACTTTCATCTTTGGAGTAACGTTGGCCCGAATTGGAGTCTTGAGTTTAAGATTTGGAAATTGGAATGTGATGCCGAGTGGATCCTCGTTAGCCCTTCTAAGTGGCGTGCAGCTCTTGGGGTTCTAGCCATGCATTCTAGGCCATCAAAATCTTCGTTTAAATCTTCAAGCTCCGTTCGCAAGAAATTATCTTTTGCGGTCTTTCAAAATTATAATGCTTGTCGAGGTTATCGTTATCCAGCTACAGAAAATTGCATTCGGACTACTGAAGATGCAGGATATTCTATTCCTGCACATGAGAGAGTTGTCATCCATCCCGCGCCGCCGGTGAGCCTCCGGTGGACGTCGGCAAGGCCATCTATCTCGTTTGGTATGGTTCAGGATCTTCTGCCGTTGGCTGATCGCTCACCGCCTATCTCGGGCAGGAATTCAGGTGCTTTGAATGTGGACGTGGCAAATATTGCTGGGTCAAATTATGCACGTGCCACGGGCCCTGGGCTCTCTGTTGGGTCCGACTGGGCTGGCCCGGCTTCTTCAGCAGATCATATGGATATTCCTTCTTCTCAGCAAGCCAGGGATGATTTTGAGGATTTAATTTCAAATATGGTTGATGAGGTTCTCACGTGTCAAAAGTGTTTGAGGAAGGGGCACTTTGCGGCTGCATGCACGTCCAAGTTGTGGTGCATCTCTTGCCTCCGGACGGGTCACGTCAGGAAGGATTGCAACAAATTTGCACAGGTTTTGGGGCTTGTTTGGCAACCCAAATCCACTAACGCTACGGCTTCCGAGACGCGCTGCAGGAATATCTCTCTGACAACACTTTTACCAAACTTGGACCTCTCTTCCACTTCCGCATTAACTCCATCGTCCAGTTCCATCAGCCCCGACCCCAAGACTCCATCAGCCTCGCCGCCTGAAACCCCTCCTCCGCCGCTGCACTCGCCGTCGTTGGAGGCTGAGCCTTCGGCTCCGATGGTGAACTTTCATCTGGATCCTCTGTTGTATGTCCCCGCTGGCCACCACATCATCGATGGTGGAGAAAATCGACTCCCAAGAACTTTCGTCATGCCGCATACCCCAATTATGCGTCGCCATGAGGAGTTTATGCTTGCTGAGGTAATGCCTATCCCCCAGCCAGATGAGATTGGCGCTGCTAGAGAGGCTGTAGTTCAGTGGTTGCAAGCGCATGGAATTCTAGTCAGATCGGCTCAGCCTTGGATTCGCTCTGTGGGACTTTTTGAGCTTCGTGACGCTGTTGTTCGTTTCCATCTGCTGCAGCTCCCGCCACAGCCTCTGGGTAATGACCGCTTTGTGTGTTTTATGAAGCACGATGAGGGTGAATCATTCCATGTCGTCCAGGGTTTCCGTCAGGGCCTCCTCATGTTTCTTGGCATTCCCTTGGATCTTCGCAATACAGAGTGTATCCGAGCTGCTGTCAACAATTTCGGCAAATTCCACCATTGGGTTAGCGAGGATCCTTACTTGGTGAGGTCTGTGGTGTTCGCCTCCTTCCCCGAAGACATTCTGGTGCCACGTGATGTGGTGTTCATGGATTTTGCACCCTATGGAGGTGCAAGAGTTTCTTGGACTGCACCCCTGTACATCTTGGGTGCAAACTTTGCTGAGCAGATGCCCCAAGATGAGGATTGGATGCCCATCAATGGCAATCCACACCCAGTGCCTGGAATTCCATTCCCTGAGATGCCTCCTTTTAATTTACCTGGTTTTCCTGCTTTGGGATGGAACGCAGTGCCCCCTCCTCCCCCTGAACCTTTGGTCAATGAGATGGCTGATGACAATTGGGGAAATTGGAATGACAATGTAGCCCCTGATCTGATGCAGGACCAGGAATCCATGGTGGTGTATTTGTCTGCACAGCCAAGCTCTGCTGCTGATGCCCAGGAACCACCTGCTGCTATTATTATGCTAGATGATGATCTACCTGAAGCCCTTGTTCCTCCTACAATTAATGAGGAGAATGCTCCTGATCAATGGGCCATTGTGGTCTACCAGCCTCCTGTGACCAGAGAGGAAGCTGTTCTGCCTGCAGTGCCTTGTGGGCCTCCTCTACCTCCTGACATTCTTTGGAGATGATCTTCTGAATGCTTGCTCCAAGCTCCTGTGGTTTTCTCTGTCCCCAAGCCCGTTTCAATGCAGCCTCTGTCGCCTGTTGTACTGTCAAAGAGAAGCTGGGACTTTGCTTTTTCTGATTTGGACCTGCCGCGTCTCACTTGGAAGGACCAGGAAGTGGCCAGGCCAGTTGCTAGAGCTCTTTTTGTTGATCCTGCTCCTGTTCAGGCGATACCTCCTGTGCCTGTTGTGGTGAAAGCAAGAAAGCCACGACAACCTTTGGCGCCAACACCAATTTTTGATACTTCTGTCAAGCGTTGCACTAGGAGTTCAGTCCAGCGGGATCGTTTCAAGCCCGTTTCCCATGATCTTGCTATTCAGCCCAAGAGGAAGAAGCCTAGAGCGACGCCTTTCACGGCCCAGGCGACTGAAGAACAGGCTTCTGAAGAAATCCCCCCGGCGACACCTATTGCGCGGGTTAGGAAATTGGACGAGAGTTGGATATTGATGCCTCTCTATCTCTGTGGATGCACTTATGGTGGACCCACATGCTTCTGCCTCAGTTATCCCTGATGTTTAGTGTGCTCTTAATCTACTGGGTGTGGCAGGCCCTTAAGCTTGCTTCTTTTATGTTTTCTGTCTGTCAGTTATGTCTTAAACTTTACAATCTCTGTGTGGTGGGTCAGACTTTGTTCTACTATTTTGGACATGTGACATTGTGTGTCATATGGTTCATGCTACTCAGTTTGTGCTTTAATGAGTAACTTATGTAGAAATTGGAATGTGCTATGCTGGAATGTTAGAGGTCTAAACTCTGAATCTAGGCAGAGAGCTGTCAGGCAGAAAATTGAGGAAAGTCAATGCTCTATAGCCTGTTTGCAAGAAACTAAATGCTCATCCTTTGACTCCAGATCAATGAAGAGTTTCTGCCCTAAGAGATTTGACTCTTTTGCTTGCTCCCCTTCCATAGGGCTTTTGGTGGTATCCTTGTGGTTTGTAATTCCTCTGTTTTTATTGGAACTCTAGTTGAAGTTCAGCAGTTTGCTGTTGTAATTCAGTTTACCTCCAGACAAAAGAATGAAAGTTGGACCTTGGTTGTTCTATATGGCCCTTGTCAGGGTGAAGCTCGGGATAACTTTATAAATTGGTTATATAACCTCTGTATCCCCACTGATGAGCACTGGTTGTTGCTAGGTGACTTTAATTTCCATAGATCTGTGGACAATAGAAACTTGCCTGGTGGAGACATAAACGACATGTTCATCTTCAATGAGGTTATTGGACACTTAGGACTTCTTGAATTACCAATTAAAGGTAGATCCTACACTTGGTCCAATATGCAGGACATCCCTCTTCTGGAGCAGTTAGATTGGTTCTTCACCTCAGTAGATTGGATTACTGACTATCCAATGACTGAGGTTATGCCCCTAGCCAGGACTGCCTCTGACCACATCCCATGCTTAGTCTCAATCAAGACTACCATACCAAAGTCAAACCTTTTTAGGTTTCAAAACTATTGGATGGAACTGGAAGGCTTTATGGACTGTGTTGAATCCTCTTGGCTAGTTCCATCTAGGAAAGTCCACATTACTACTAAGATTGCAGACAAGTTTAAGCATTTAAGAATGTGCCTTAAGAGATGGCAAATGAATGTTTCCAAGTTGAAATTACTGATTAGCAAGTGTAATCATGTTGTCTTCCTTCTAGATGAGTTGGAGGAATGTCAGCCCCTGGTTAGGCAAAAATTCAATTTTAGAAAAATTGTGAAGGTACACTTGGAAAAGCTTCTTCACTTGCACTGCATGTACTGGAAAAAGAGATGCACTATCAGGTATATTAAGGTTGGGGGTGAGAACACCAAAAAATTTCATGCAATGGCCACTGATAGGCACAGGAGAAATTCAATTGCTAGTCTTAAATTACCTGATGGCTCTGTGGTCTCTGATCATTCTCAAATGGCTGGAATTATTTGGAGCTTCTTCAAGAACAGAATGGGAACTTTTAGAGGGATTGTAATGGGTTTTGATTTATCATCTCTAATCACTCTAGTGGATGGCCTGGAAGTGCTTACTAAACCTTTTGAAAAGGAGGAAATGGATGATGTGGTCAAGCATATGCCTGTGGATAAAGCACCTGGACCTGATGGCTTTAATGGCCTGTTCTTCAAGAGGTGCTGGCACATAATCTCAAAAGATTTCTATGATCTGGCTCAGGCTTTTCATGAGGGGACTGCAGTACTGGAGAACATTAATAGTTCCTTCATTAATCTGGTACCCAAGAAACTTTCTCCTGAGGAAGTGGGTGACTATAGGCCTATTTCACTCACCAGGATGGGACTGAAATTCCTTTCTAAAATGGCTGCCAATAGGTTTCAGAAGCTGATCATGAAATGCATCCATAAGAATCAGTATGGTTTCATTAAGAGCAGAACAATCCAGGACTGTATTGGTTGGACCTTTGAATATTTGCATCAGTGCCATCAGTCCAAGAGACCAATTGTTATTCTTAAACTAGACTTTGAGAAGGCATTTGACTCTGTTGAGAATGAAGCTATCTTCGAAATTCTTAGGCACAAAGGTTTTAATGACAAGTGGATCCTATGGATGAAGCATCTGCTTGCCACTGGTACTTCTTCTGTCCTTCTTAATGGTGTCCCTGGGAGGAAATTCATTTGCAAAAAAGGAGTAACGCAGGGGGACCCTGTTTCTCCTCTGCTCTTGGTGATTGCTGCTGATCTTCTGCAAACAGTGATTAATAATATGTTCAGCAAGGGTATCCTAAAGCTACCTATTCCCTGCCATGATCAAGACTACCCTATCATTCAATATGCTGAAGATACTCTAATCATCCTACCTGCTGACAGGCAGCAGCTTCTAGCCCTGAAGGATATGCTGTTGGTGTTCTCTCAGTCCACAGGTCTTGATGTCAACTACCATAAATCTTTCATCATTCCTATAAATGTTGAAAATGCAGTCGTGATAGATCTTGCTACTGCTTTTGGATGCCAAATTGGAAAGATGCCCTTTACATATCTTGGCTTACCTGTGGGTACTACAAGGCCTAAGATGGTGGACTTCATGCCTCTTATGGATTGTATGGAGAGGAGAATGACTGCCAGCTCCTCCTTCCTTAATAAAGGTGACAGGCTGCAGTTCTTGAACTCTGCTTTGTCTTCCATGCCAATTTTCTTTATGGGTTGCCTGGTTGTTCCTGTTGGTATCCTCAAGCAGCTGGAAAGAATACAAAGACAATGTCTGTGGAGAAAAAATAGAGATGAGCCTACACCATCTCTTGCTACTTGGGATCTGATTTGTAGACCAAAAAACAAGGGTGGTCTTGGTATTTTGAACCTGGGTGTTCAGAATGTGGCATTGCTTCTTAAACATGCTAGTAATTTCCTTAACAGGAAAGACCTTCCTTGGGTGTCCTTAATTTGGGATTCATATTATTATGATGGAATGCCCCAGGGAACAACCTCTTGTGGCTCCTTTTGGTGGAAGGATATTTGTAAGGTCTTGCAGAATTTTAGGGACTGCTCTTGGGTGCAGGTCAATGCTGGAGACACTGCTCTTTTCTGGTCTGACAATTGGAATCTTTGCAATGAAGTTTCTAGCTTGTAGTCTAGATTTCCAAGATTATTCTCTTTTGCCAAGGATCCATGGATTTCAGTTAAGGATATCTTCAATTCCCTGGATTTGTATCAACACTTCCACCTCCCTTTGTCTACTCAAGCTTTTGGTGAGTTAAACTTAATAAGATATATGTTAGTCTCCCACAGAAGAGATGATACTTGTAAGGATCTATGGTTATGGCAGGGCTCTTCAAAGGTTTACAAACCCAAGCTATTTTACTACCATGCTTTTGAGAATGAAATTTTTAACCCCTTGTTGTGCTGGATCTGGAAATCCTATTGTACTATTAAGATCAAGGTTTTTGCTTGGATGCTCATCATGGACAGACTCAACACCAAGGATATGGTTGATAGGAGGCACTAGCACATGGATGATGGTGTTACTTGTAAGCTCTGCCCCCTTCAAGCAAGAGAAACCAGAGACCATCTTTTATTCAACTGCAATTTCAGTGTCAGAGTATGGAATTATTTACAATTTGATTGGTCTGCTAGAAACTCCATGTCTGACTTGGTTATCCAGGCAAGGAGGAGTTTTGATAAGCCTTTCTTCGCTGAAGTAGTGTTTATTGCCTGCTGGAATATCTGGATTCTCAGGAATGCCAAGGTTTTCAGAGGTGAGAGGGCAAGTTTCAATAAATGGAGAGGAGCTTTCAGGCATGACATAAATCTGACGCAGCACAGAATCAAATCTGTTTACCAGGATGACTTGCTCAAATGGATTTCTTTCCTGCCACCTTAAGTTTAATCCCCTTTTTTATTTTTTTTTCTTTTCCTTTTGGTTACCTCTTGTAATCATGTTGTTGTAACTGTTATCTGGTTTTAATAAGTTTTTGAATTGCTGTGGGGGTTCTGCCCCATAGTTCACAGTCAAAAAAAAACAAGACTTGATCAACCTTGTTAGTGGATTCATTTTGATGATCATGAGATGGATGAAACTAGAAGGCACAACCTTCTGTACCCTCTTTTTACTTTCTGTTATTTAGAATAAATAAAGCAAAAATAGTATTATCCGTCTGTTTTCTGAATTATCCGTGCATTAAAAAATAGCCCAAAAATAAAAATACTCCAAATGCCCTGCAAATTTAGTATGATTTTTATGGAATATTTGAGGATTTTTGTCAGGACCCCGACTCAATGTCACATCGATCTAGCCTGTAACCCCTCATATCACTTTGCGGCCTCATGCACGGTATTCCCACGGGTGTCGCCTTACCTTTGCCCGGGACCGTTTGCGCCTTTTGGCTCACGTATATGATGATGTCGCTAGCATCCATATGATAAGGAGCCCGGGCTGACATGACTAGTCGTAAACCCAAACTGGCACAGACTTACAGGGACAGGCATCCATGACCCAGCATCGAACGTGTCGGTCATCAGCAAGTGGGTCCGGACTGTAGCACTGGGCTAGAAGGACTCCGGTAAACCGGGCTGTAGCGGGCTAACAGGGCTCCGGTACTCAATGCATGACATTTCCCCGAAGGGACAGACACAGGAACGACGATGGACACATGCCGGCCAGCCTAAGTGTTCCGGAGCAGTAGCAAGCTACCATGGCTCAATGGAAACACTAGGAGACATTTCCCGGTAAGAGAGGCTACTAAAGATAAACAACTAGATAGTCAGATCCCACACATACCAAGCATTTCAATCATACACACAATATGCTCGATATGTGCAAATACAACAAGGCATCACAACATGACTCTACGAGACAAGTACTTTATTTAAAGGCTCAGAGAGCCATACATAACATACATACAAGTACAGGTCACATGACCCACATTCAAGTCATACAGTCATACAAACCAATAGCGGAAGTAACTTGTCTGAGTACAGACAACTAGTAAAATAAAAGAGGCTTGGAAGTCTAGCTATACTACGTGGACCTTCATAAGCTCAGGATTACCACCTGGGCCTTAGTATACTCGTCTATGTCAACGTCTACGAAGAACCCATCAGAAGGGGTTGCAGCATCTTCTGTAAAATGTAAATTATAGCAACATGAGTACAAAGGTACCCAGCAAGACTTACGTCAGATCCTAAATACATGCACATTATCAAGAAGGGTTGGTGGAGTTATTGCAGCAAGCCAGCTTTGACTCCTGGCTAAACTATCCTACGAGACTCCAACTTGAAATGGTTTTGCGCACACGAGTCCACTACTCACCACTTCAATACACCACCGAGGATCCACCTCCGTCATCCTACGGAAGAGCCATCCTCGGCACTCACGCTTATCTTGAGATTTTTAGTAGTATCCATTCACTTGTCTATGAACTGTATAAGCAACCAAGTAGTCCTTTACCGCGACGCGGCTATTCGAATAGATCATGTTAACCCTGCAGGGGTGTACTTCTTCATACATGTTTCCACCACTTAGCGTCTGCACACGACATGTGCTCGGCAGACTTCAAGCGAAAGCCGACGTGGGTGTAGACCACGACCTACCTAAACACCTAAGTCTCTAGTCCAGGTTTATCGCCTATCCAGGTTCCATCCGCAGGGAGTCCGGCCGAGGTTTCCCATACGGCCCCGAACGATGTGTACAGGGTTCCCGAGATACCTAACGGGTATTCGATACACCGTGCCACGTACCTACCGCATCACAGCCCACCCCGCGGGTCAGTGCTGTCCACGGCCTCCAGTAAGCTACAAACACCAGAAACTACTTGCAACTCCTGGACAGAGGACTAGGGTGAATAAGAAGTCGAGCGGGGTCATATTTCAGGGCCCAATGCATGGTAGTAGCTGAATCTTAAATCACGCATACAGATCTCAGTTCTTAAGGTCGGCTTCAATGAAACAACCCACCATGTACTCCTACATGGCCTCTCATCGATACCTTTACCAAATCGTGTTCACCACATCACTCACATTACCGACATGATCATTTCACTCTAGCCCATCACCCAGATGAACCAGACCTGACATGACTCTAAGCATAGCAGGCATAGCAAGGTAGGAACAACACATACATATGGCTCAATCAATTCCTACACATGCTAGCGGGTTTCATCTAATTACTGTGGCAATGACAGGTCATGCAGAGGAAATGGGTTCAACTACCATAGCACACAACAGTTTGAAACGTGTTGTCTTAATGCAGTAAAAGAGAGCAAGAGCGAGAACATGGGATTGTATCGATATGATCAAATGGTTGGTTGCTTGCCTGATGGCTCGATGCACGGATACGGTTCTTCGCTAGGGTAATCACGGTACTCCTCGGAGGCAGAACCTGCCGCAAAGAACACCGATACACAACCATCACCAAACAATGTGCGACAATATGATGCATGCATGAAACATGGCAATATGAGTGTGTTGGGCTAATGCAACTAAAACCAGATGGGTTTGAATCAATTTGAACCAAAGATTCAAATTTCAAACTCATAAATGGCCCTTTAAAGTGTTTTATCTTGTTCTGCACTAAACCTCAAGTTAGTTTGTTTAAACATGCATGAAACTAGTACAGATGGATAGATTGGATTTTTCTGATAATTTTTCATATATAATTTGTTTGATTTGGAGCTACGGTTGAATTTATATGAATTTCTGAAGTTTGCAACAATTTCTGGAATTTATAAATCATTTTATATTTATTTTAATTTCAGAAAAGGTTTACTGCGTCAGCATGAGGTCATGCTGACCTCAGCAAGTCAACAGACCTGGTCCAGGTCAAACCTGACGCGTGGGTCCAGGGTGTCAGTGGATAATTAACTAATTTAATTTAGTTTAAACTAATCTGGATAATTAGCAGAAGGGGGCCCCACCTGTCATTGACTCAACAGAGTCAACCAGGGCCCACCCGTGGTCAAAGTCAAAATGGCTGCACTGGCGTTTAGCCGCCGGCGAGCCCGACGCGGCGGCGGAAGTGGTTTTGGCCGTTCCGGCCGCCAAATGGGTCGCGAAGGGCATCGGGGTGGAGCTGAGGACGAGCCGCGGCTCTTGGTGGAGTCAGTTGGGGTCGGGGTGGCCGGAGTTTGCGCCGGGGACGACCTAGGCGGTCACCGGAGTTCGGGTGAAGGCGAACTCGGGGCTAGGGTGTGCGGTGAGGTGCGGGAAGTGCACGGTTGGACTCAACACAACGTGGTGAGTGCGTTGGACACCGTGAGGTGGCCGGAGGCTGGCCGGGAGCATGTCGGCGACGAGATCCGCAGCGGTGCGTGCGGGTGATCTTCATGCGGTGGCTACACTGCTCGGGGGCGAGAGAGGAAGGGTAGGAGGGGTAGCTAGGCTCACAGAGCACCCGTAAAGGTCACCGGCTGGGTCGGGGACGAGCTGATGAAGCGATGGCATTGAAGGGGATCTCGGGCGAGGTCGGTGCGGTGGACTCGGGCCTCACGAGCACGCGGGGTTCGGTTAGCTCGACGAAGTGGACGGCGGCGGAGCTCCTAGACACCACGAGATGGAGCACGGGCGGCGGGGAGCGCGGCTACGACGATGAAGCGGCGGCGGTGGCGTCGGCCATGGCTGGGGAGCGCGAGGGGGAGGAGCTGGAGAGGAGAGGGGGCGTCTGGGGGGTTCGGGGGAGAGAGAGGGGTCGATCCACGGCGTTAGCCGGGTGAGTGGAGCGGCGAGGCGGCGAGCAGGTGCGTGGCACCCATGCGGTGCTCGCCGTCGAGCACCTTGCCTGCCTGCCTGGCCGGCAAGCAGCTCGCTGGCACGACGCTGGGCTGGGCCAGCAGGTGGGCCGGGTTGCAGGCGCCAGGTAAGTCCTTCCTTTCTGTTTTTTTCCTTTTTCTATTTTTCTGCAACTTTGTTGAATTATTAAAAATACCTAGGCAACTCCTAAAATCACCAAACTGCTTCTGGTCCATAGTTGGATTATTTCCAACATGAAACATTTTAGTTTGGAGATATTTGAGCATTTGAAATATTTTATAAATTAAAAATTCCCAAATTCAAATAATTATGAATTAACTCAAAGACCTTAGGATGACCTAGAAAACTGTGCATCACTTTTGGCAGAGGTTCTGAACTAGGACAAAAATGATGGACATTTTAGAAGGGCATTTCAGGTTCATTGAAATTATTTTTAGTAAACCCTAGTTGTTTCAGAGGGGGCTGGGGGTTCTGACATCCCCATTTCAATAAACATGATGCAACACTCTAATGCATGAACTAGCTAGGGTGTGACAACTCACCCCCACTCAAAAGAATCTCGTCCCGAGATTTGGGATCCTCCGGAAAAAAGGCGGGATACTCGAGTCGAAGACGATCCTCCCTTTCCCAAGTTGCTTCATTCTCAGAATGGTGCGACCATTGAACCTTGAGAAACTTGATATTATGACGTCGAGTGGTACGCTCAGTTTGATCGAGGATATGAACGGGGTACTCTCGATACGTGAGGTTATCTTGGAGATCAAGCGTTTCATGATCTACTCCACGGATAGGATCCGAGAAGCAACGCCTGAGTTGAGAAACGTGGAAGACGTCGTGGACTCTAGAGAGATGCGGAGGTAGTTCCAATTGGTAGGCAACTTCTCCTCGTTTTGCGAGAATGCGAAAGGGTCCAATGTAACGAGGAGCCAATTTGCCCTTGATACCGAAGCGATGGGTTCCCTTCAGAGGAGTAACCCGAAGGTAAGCCTTCTCGTCAACCTCAAAAGTCATAGCCTTATGTTTTCGGTCATATTGACTCTTTTGACGAGATTGGGCTGTTTTCAACTTTTCACGAACGATGCGAACTTGCTCTTCTGCTTCCTGAATCATATCCGGGCCAAAGAATTGTCTTTCCCCGGTTTCTGACCAGTTAAGAGGCGTTCGACACCTTCGTCCATAGAGAACTTCAAAAGGGGCTTTGCCCAAGATGGATTGATAGCTGTTGTTATAAGCAAATTCGGCAAATGGAAGGCATTTCTCCCACTCCATTCCGAATGAGATAACAGAAGCTCGAAGCATGTCTTCTAGAATCTGGTTGACGCGTTCCACTTGACCACTTGATTGAGGGTGGAAAGCGGTACTAAAAGAAAGGCGGGTTCCCATAGCATTTTGGAAACTTTCCCAAAATCGAGAGGTGAAAAGACTTCCTCTATCCGAGTTAATTTCCAAAGGAACACCATGGAGAGACACTATTCAGGAGATGTACAAGTCTGCTAACTGACTAGCAGTTATACTCTCATGAACAGGTAAGAAATGGGTCACTTTGGAAAGACGGTGGATAACGACGAAGATAGCGTTATTCCCTCTCTTGGTCCTGGGAAAACCGGTAATGAAGTCCATAGCAATTTTATCCCATTTCCATTCAGGAATAGCTAGGGGTTGAAGGGTGCCAGCAGGCCGTTGATGCTCTGCTTTTACACGACGGCAGACGTCGCAATTAGCAATATACTGAGCAATTTCTCTCTTCATCCTAGTCCACCAGAACCTCTGGCGTAGGTCCTGATACATCTTGGTACTACCGGGATGAATGGTGAGAGGAGATTCATGAGCCTCCTTAAGGATCAACTGCCGTAGATGCTGGTTCTTGGGAACCACTAAACGGTTCTCAAAGTACACAACACCATGATCATTTGTGGAGAAACATCTAGCACCTCCGCTAGCAATGTTCTCCTTGATCTTAGATATTCCCTTATCTCGCTTTTGGGCAGCGATGATTTGATCCGTAAGAGTAGGTTTCGCCACCAAGGTGGAAAGAAATCCTTGAGGAACAATGTGAAGGTTAAGCTTCCGAAATTCCTCATGGAGAAGCGGTTGACTTTGTTGTAACATCAGGTTGTTACAATAAGATTTACGACTTAGCGCATCAGCCATGACGTTGGCTTTCCCTGGGGTGTAAGTTATTCCTAAGTCGAAATCTGTGATCAACTCGACCCAACGTCTTTGCCTGAGATTTAAATCCGGTTGGGTGAATATATACTTCAGACTTTGGTGATCAGTGTAGATTTCACAACGATTACCGAGAAGGTAATGTCGCCATGTTTTGAGTGCATGGACTACAGCTGCAAGCTCTAGATCATGAGTGGGGTAGTTTTCCTCATGTGGGTGTAATTGCCGTGAAGCATAAGCAATTACGTGTCGATCTTGCATGAGAATACAACCTAGTCCTTGTCGCGAGGCGTTGCAGTAGATAACAAAATCCTTGGAAAAATCCGGTGGTACCAGTACGGGAGCAGAGGTTAAACGTCTTTTCAGTTCCTGGAAACTGTGCTCACATTGTGGAGTCCACTCGAACTTTTTATCTTTCTTGAGGAGTTCAGTTAGAGGTTTGGCAACTTTGGAGAAATTCTCGACAAAGCGACGGCAATAGCTCGCTAGGCCAAGGAAACTCCGAACTTGCTTGACCGATTTAGGTGGAGTCCAATTAAGGATGGCTTGAACTCGCTCAGGGTTAACAGCAATGCCTTTACCAGAAATTACATGTCCAAGATAGGTCACTTCTGACAACCAGAATTCACATTTAGAAAGTTTGGCATAAAGGCGATGCTCTCGAAGTTTCTTCAACACTAGCCTTAGGTGTTCGGCATGTTCTTCCTCGTTCTTGGAGTAGATGAGTATATCATCGAGGTAAACCACGACGAATTTATCCAAATAATCCATGAAGATTGAGTTCATCAACCGAGAGAAGGTGGCTGGAGCGTTGGTTAAACCGAAGGACATGACGGTGTACTCGTATTGGCCATAACGAGTAACAAAGGCCGTTTTCGGAATGTCCCCGTTTCTGATTTTGATTTGATGGTAGCCCAACCTCAAATCCATTTTAGAGAAGACTGAGGATCCAGCGAGCTGATCATACAGGTCGTTGATCCTGGGGAGCGAATACTTGTTCTTAATTGTGACCAAGTTGACAGGTCGATAATCTACAACCATCCGGTCCGTACCATCCTTCTTCTTGACGAAGAGGACGGGGCAAGTGCAAGGAGATGAACTAGGTCGGATGAAACCCTTTTTCAAGGACTCATCGAGTTGTTTCTTAAGCTCGGCTAGTTCAAAAGGTGCCATTTTGTAGGGTCTTCTGGAAATCGGGACAGTTCCTCGAATGAGATCTATCACGAATTCGACATCTCTGTCAGGTGGAACACCTGGCAATTCCTCTGGGAAGACATCCGGAAAGTCACGGACTACCGGAACGTCCTCAAGGTCTGGCAAAGGGCTGGCGTCAAGAGAATATAACTGTTGCTTGGCTATTCGGGTCAAGACATTGACTATCTTCCCCGAAGGATGGGTGAGTTGAACAGTCCTAGAGGAGCAATCAATTTTGGCATGATGGGCTGACATCCAGTCCATACCCAAGATGATATTAATATCCGAAGATTTGAGGGCTATCAAAGATGCGAGAAAAACAAGTTTGTCGACTTGAATTTCATTTCCATGGCTTACTCTAGAAGTTTGCCATTTGGATCCCGGAGTTTGAATTACCAAAGAGGTGGGCATCTCACAGAATGTGGTGTTATGCAGACGAGCATAGCTCTCGGATATAAATGAATGAGATGCTCCTGTATCGAAAAGAACAGATGCCAGGTGGCAATTAACAAGGAGCGTACCGAGAACGACGTTGGGATCTTCTTGAGCCTCTTCCGCAGAAACACAATTAACATGGCCACGAGCAGTGGTGGCCGGCTTGGCGTAGAACACTTTCCCTGTCGGCTTGCCGCGGCCAACAGTTTTTGCTGTCTGGTTGGGGTTGGTTTGGGGACACTCGCGCATATAGTGGCCTGATTCCCCACACTTGAAACAAGTCACGGAACTGGTACGTGGAGGAGCATTGTTGGTTGGACCACCATAGGGCTTGGCTGGTGCATATGGCTGAGCTGGGCGAGGTGCCTGGAAGGATGGCCTCGGTGTGAACCTGGGTGGCAGGGCAGTGTTAGGCACCCACACGCGGCGCTTCTGAGGACCAGCACTGGATGAGGAACCCAAGTCACGGCCATGCTTGCGTGTTGCTTCATAATCAGTCTGACCAGTCTCAGCACTGATGGCTTTGTTAACAAGCTTCTGAAAAGATGTGCACTCATGCAGACGGAGGTCGCGGCGAAGCTCAGGACTAAGCCCCTTACGGAACCTTGCCTGCTTCTTGGCATCAGTAGAAACTTCCTCCGTTGCATAACGGGCAAGGTTACCAAACTCCCTACTGTAAGCGTCAACAGAGAGTCGACCTGGAGTGAAACTACAGAACTCCTCACGTTTACGGTCCATGAGACCTTCCGGAATGTGATGTTCACGAAAAGCCTCGCTGAATTCAGCCCAAGTAGTGACATGGTCCGCTGGGCGCATAGCTCCATAATTCTCCCACCATAGACCGGCGGGGCCTTCAAGATGATATGCAGCAAAGGTGACCTTGTCAGCCTCAGCTACTAGCGCAGAATGCAGTTTGTGAGAAATACTGCGAAGCCAGTCATCAGCGTCGAGAGGCTCGACGGAGTGGTGGAATGTGGGTGGATGTAACTTGATGAAATCACTGAGTGACACCAAGTTAGTCCTCTGATGGTGTGCTGTGTTCTGTTCAATACGCTCCAACAAACGGTTGGTCTCCCGCTTGTTTCTCTCAGCCTCTAGCATAATTTCTGCCAGAGAGGGAGGGTGAGGCAGATTTGTATCCCCAACTCTGCTGCCTTCGGCCTGCTCTGGGGGAGCAGGGTTGTTTCGGGTGTTGACCATCCTAGGAAAAACAAGACAATGGTTTAGTCCAACATGACAAGATCCCGACATAGAATGTAGAATGTAATGGACAACTCAGAATGCAAGATGATCATCCGTATGACATGGTAGATACAGAAACTACTTCTTTTATTCCATCGTCATAACACCATACAAGGTTTAGTACAAGACCAACAAGTACTACCATGGTGAAAAGAGGATTACAGCTCATCGGAGGCATCCCAAGCTCCTATACATTATTTTTCCTACACCCCCGGAATTACTACACGCTAAGTCATATTCCACAAGTCACGTAGGACGGTGGAAATACAACTATTACAATACCTAGTGGATCTACTACTATCTCAGTCATCTCCGTAGTAGTTCTCATAGAAGTCTCATCCATAGCCTGGAAGTTCAACGTGAGCATCCGGAAACAAACAGTCCTGACGAGCCTGTGGACCAAAAGGGCTAGGGTGAGGTCTTGGACCAACAAACAGTGGCCTGCGAGGACCACGAGGTGGGGTGATGCCTCCCACATCATGCCAATCCATCATGTCCGGCAGAGCAGACCTAACAGGATACAAATCTCTCATATCCATGCATCCAGTTGCACAGCCGGTGCAAACCGAGTCAAGGTGGCCCAATGATCGGCGCGGGTGTTGAAAAGCTCCATTCTCAAGGCCCGATTCTCTCGGTCCTTATCCTCGAGCAACTCAGCAGTGGTGCGAGTTAGTGAGTCCTCCTGACTGGAGTCAGCATAGATAGCCCGGAGATAACCTGCGCTCCAGGAAGTGAAGCCGGCATATACCGGAAGTCGGTGTTGCGAAGCAGGCCAGTCCTGACTCGCATGATGGTCATCATAGAATAAGCCGCATCTTGCACAGCCATCTCAATAGTAACACCGAGCCCATAGGAGTAGTGAAGAGCCTCGGTAGAACCAGGATAAGAGGGAAATATCCGGACGGTGCAAAGATACTGGCTTTGGTTAAAATCTCGAAACTGCTCTTCGACCGTGTATTCGGGATACCAACAGTAACCCGTCTCGATCATCACTCGGACTAACATGGTCGTATGACCGGTCACACCAATGCATCGGGTCAGGCGAACCACTTGATTTTGGTCGCGAGTGGCCATCTGAAAGCACAACCATAATGCAAAGGCATTAGAATTTCTAGCAAAATTTCGACAGCATAACGGCTGTAAATGCTCAAGAAGGGTTTGAGACATCTATCAAAAAATTGCATAGACACTCAACAATATCATATCAAGGTTCTGGGTTCAACTTATCAGCATAACAAGGTAGCAGAACTGAACTAGGCTTGTAGTCATCAAACCTATAAGGTACTACTGATTCGTAACACGTGAACCTGATAGAGAGAGAAGATCCTAATCCTTAATCCCCGGTAGAAGAATGGACTGACTCAGATCAGAATGCCATGAGGTAAAGAAGTATAAAGAGCCTTACGTACCATCCCACAATCAATTCCCCTACGTATAACTAAAGCATTTCTAGACTCAACATCGACCAGTTTGGCTTGGAGAACCTACAGGCAGTCCGGCTCTGATGCCAACGCTGTCAGGACCCCGACTCAATGTCACATCGATCTAGCCTGTAACACCTCATATCACTTTGCGGCCTCACGCACGGTATTCCCACGGGTGTCGCCTTACCTTTGCCCGGGACAGTTTGCGCCTTTTGGCTCACGTATATGATGATGTCGCTAGCATCCATATGATAAGGAGCCCGGGCTGACATGACTAGTCCTAAAGCCAAAGTGGCACAGACTTACAGGGACAGGCATCCATGACCCAGCATCGAACGTGTCGGTCATCAGCAAGTGGGTCCGGACTGTAGCACTGGGCTAGCAGGACTCCGATAAACCGGGCTGTAGCGGGCTAACAGGGCTCCGGTACTCAATGCGTGACATTTCCCCGAAGGGACAGACACAGGAATGAAGGACACATGCCGGCCAGCCTAAGTGTTCCGGAGTAGTAGCAAGCTACCATGGCTCAATGGAAACACTAGGAGACATTTCCCGGTAAGAGAGGCTACTAAAGATAAACAACTAGATAGTCAGATCCCACACATACCAAGCATTTCAATCATACACACAATATGCTCGATATGTGCAAATACAACAAGGCATCACAACATGACTCTACGACACAAGTACTTTATTTAAAGGCTCAGAGAGCCATACATAACATACATACAAGTACGGGTCACACGACCCACATTCAAGTCATACAGTCATACAAACCAGCAACGGAAGTAACTTGTCTGAGTACATACAATTAGTAAAATAAAAGAGGCTTGGAAGCCTAGCTATACTACGTGGACCTTCATAAGCTCAGGATTACCACCTGGGCCTTAGTCTACTCGTCGATGTCAACGTCTACGAAGAACCCATCAGAAGGGATTGCAGCATCTTCTGTAAAATGTAAATTATAGCAACATGAGTACAAAGGTACCCAGCAAGACTTACGTCAGATCCTACATACATGCACATTATCAAGAAGGGTTGGTGGAGTTATTAGAGCAAGCCAGCTTTGACTCTTGGGTAAACTATCCTACGAGACTCCAACTTGAAATGGTTTTGCGCACACGAGTCCACTACTCACCACTTCAATACACCACCAAGGATCCACCTCCGTCATCCTACGGAAGAGCCATCCTCGGCACTCACGCTTATCTTGAGATTTTTAGTAGTATCCATTCACTTGTCTATGAACTGTATAAGCAACCAAGTAGTCCTTTACCGCGGACGCGGCTATTCGAATAGATCATGTTAACCCTGCAGGGGTGTACTTCTTCATACATGTTTCCACCACTTAGCGTATGCACACGACATGTGCTCGGCAGACTTCCAGCGAAAGCCGACGTGGGTGTAGACCATGACCTACCTAAACACCTAAGTCTCTAGTCCAGGTTTATCGCCTATCCAGGTTCCATCCGTAGGGAGTCCGGCTGAGGTTTCCCATACGGCCCCGAACGATGTGTACAGGGTTCCCGAGATACCTAACGGGTATTCGATACACCGTGCCACGTACCTACCGCATCACAGCCCACCCCGCGGGTCAGCGCTGTCCACGGCCTCCAGTAAGCTACAAACACCAGAAACTACTTGCAACTCCTGGACAGAGGACTAGGGTGAATAAGAAGTCGAGCGGGGTCATATTTCAGGGCCCAATGCATGGTAGTAGCTGAATCTTAAATCACGCATACAGATCTCAGTTCTTAAGGTCGGCTTCAATGAAACAACCCACCATGTACTCCTACATGGCCTCTCATCGATACCTTTACCAAATCATGTTCACCACATCACTCTCATTACCGACATGATCATTTCACTCTAGCCCATCACCCAGATGAACCAGACCTGACACGACTCTAAGCATAGCAGGCATAGCAAGGTAGGAACAACACATACATATGGCTCAATCAATTCCTACACATGCTAGCGGGTTTCATCTAATTACTGTGGCAATGACAGGTCATGCAGAGGAAATGGGTTCAACTACCGTAGCACACAGCAGTTTGAAACGCGTTGTCTTAATGCAATAAAAGAGAGCAAGAGCGAGAACATCGGATTGTATCGATATGATCAAATGGTTGGTTGCTTGCCTGATGGATCGATGCACGGATACGGTTCTTCGCTAGGGTAATCACGGTACTCCTCGGAGGCAGAACCTGCCGCAAAGAACACCGATACACAACCATCACCAAACAATGTGCGACAATATGATGCATGCATGAAACATGGCAATATGAGTGTGTTGGGCTAATGCAACTAAAACCAGATGGGTTTGAATCAATTTGAACCAAAGATTCAAATTTCAAACTCATAAATGGCCCTTTAAAGTGTTTTATCTTGTTCTGCACTAAACCTCAAGTTAGTTTGTTTAAACATGCATGAAACTAGTACAGATGGATAGATTGGATTTTTTTGATCATTTTTCATATATAATTTGTTTGATTTGGAGCTACGGTTGAATTTATATGAATTTTTGAAGTTTGCAACAATTTTTGGAATTTATAAATCATTTTAGATTTATTTTAATTTCAGAAAAGGTTTACTGCGTCAGGATGAGGTCATGCTGACCTCAGCAAGTCAACATACCCGGTCCAGGTCAAACCTGACGCGTGGGTCCAGGGTGTCAGTGGATAATTAACTAATTTAATTTAGTTTAAACTAATCTGGATAATTAGCAGAAGGGGGCCCCACCTGTCATTGACTCAACAGAGTCAACCAGGGCCCACCCGTGGTCAAAGTCAAAATGGTTGCACCGGCGTTTAGCCGCCGGCGAGCCCGACGCAGCAGCGGAAGTGGTTTTGGCCGTTCCGGCCACCAAATGGGTCGTGGAGGGCATCGGGGTGGAGCTGAGGACGAGCCGCGGCTCTTGGTGGAGTCAGTTGGGGTCGGGGTGGCCGGAGTTGGCGCCGGCGACGACCTAGGCGGTCACCGGAGTTAGGGTGAAGGCGAACTCGGGGCTAGGGTGTGCGGTGAGGTGCGGGAAGTGCACGGTTGGACTCAACGCAACGTGGTGAGTGCGTTGGACACCGTGAGGTGGCCGGAGGATGGCCGGGAGCACGTCGGCGACGAGATCCGCGACGGTGCGTGCGGGTGATCTTCGTGCGGTGGCTACACGGCTCGGGGGCGAGAGAGGAAGGGTAGGAGGGGTAGCTAGGCTCACAGAGCACCCGTAAAGGTCACCGGCGAGGTCAGGGACGAGATGATGCGGCGACGGCGTTGAAGGGGATCTCCGGCGACGGCGAACTCGGGCGAGGTCGGTGCGGTGGACTCGGGCCTCACGAGCACACGGGGCTCGGTTAGCTCGACGAAGTGGATGGCGGCGGAGCTCCTAGACACCACGAGACGGAGCACGGGCAGCGGGGAGCGCGGCTACGACGATGGAGCGGCGGCGGTGGCGTCGGCCATGGCTGGGGAGCGCGAGGGGGAGGAGCTGGAGAGGAGAGGGGGCGTCTGGGGGGTTCGGGGGAGAGAGAGGGGTCGATCCACGGCGTTAGCCGGGTGAGTGGAGCGGCGAGGCGGCGAGCAGGTGCGTGGCACCCATGCGGTGCTCGCCGTCGAGCACCTTGCCTGCCTGCCTGGCCGGCAAGCAGCTCGCTGGCACGGCGCTGGGCTGGGCCAGCAGGTGGGCCGGGTTGCAGGCGCCAGGTAAGTCCTTCCTTTCTGGTTTTTTCCTTTTCTATTTTTCTGCAACTTTGTTGAATTATTAAAAATACCTAGGCAACTCCTAAAATCACCAAACTGCTTCTGGTCCATAGTTGGATTATTTCCAACATGAAACATTTTAGTTTGGAGATATTTGAGCATTTGAAATATTTTATAAATTGAAAATGCCCAAATTCAAATAATTATGATTTAACTCAAAGACCTTAGGATGACCTAGAAAACTGTGCATCACTTTTGGCAGAGGTTCTGAACCAGGACAAAAATGATGGACATTTTAGAAGGGCATTTCAGGTTCATTGAAATTATTTTTAGTAAACCCTAGTTGTTTCAGAGGGGGCTGGGGGTTCTGACATCCCCATTTCAGGTTTCTATTGAAAGAATAAACATGATGCAACACTCTAATGCATGAACTAGCTAGGGTGTGACAATTTTAGCCACTGAAAACACTGCAGGAGGGGCAAGCACCAGGCCACGAGAGTGGAGGGCGCGCCCCCTGTCTTGTGGGCCCTTGTGGCCCCCCTCCACTTATGCCAGCACCCACACACTTCATCTTCTACCAACAAAAATCCCCATCCATTTCAAGCACGAGTTCTAGCTCATTTTGCTGCGACTTTCGATCTCCTTGCTCAAAGCTCCATTTACAAAACAGCTTTGGGACAATGTTGCTTGGTATGTGACTCCTCCATTGGTCCAATTAGTTTTTGTTCTAGTGCTTTATTCATTGCAAATTTTTGCTGCATAGGTGACCATGTTCTTGAGCTTGCATGTTAAATTTATGAGTTCCCAAGCAATTCTAATACATGATATAGGCTCTAGGCACTTGTAGGAGTAGTTGCTACCAATCTTGTTTTGTTTTATTCACTTTTATTTTGAAGTTACTAAAATTTCTGAAATTTTCAAAAAAAATAATTATGCTTAGAAGAATGTACCAAGGTGGTGCCTCGGCAAAGAAAGGGACAAGGATTGCTATACGTGAGCAAGATGTTGAATTGCCGAGGGACGCGGATGTACGAGCTTGTGAGTGGTCATCCGATGATTTTATGGTCGAAGCAGGTTTCAAGGCGGAATTTGACGCATATGTGCGTAATGCCGAGCTGGAGGACTTCTTACAAGATAATTGTCCTCAGTACTAGCAATTGACTGATTCCTTTGTGCGGAGGTTCCAATATAACTGTGCGCGTAATTCTCCTAGTGTCATGTTTGATATTTATGATACATCTTATACCATGGATTTAGAGGATTTCACAACTGCTTGCAAACTCCCACAGTGGGGTAATATTAATGATCCTCGCAAATCTGAGTTTAGAGATTTTCTTGCTAGTATTACTGTGGGAGAATCTAGGGACATAGCATTCATTTTCCTGCTATACATTATTTTGCTCTCTTTATTGGTAGACGCATTAACGGTAGGGATGAAGCATGTCACATGTGTGTCCCTGATCTTTGTGTCCTCAAGAGTGTTGTGTCAGGTTATAAAGGTTATAACTTGGGGGCAATAGTTGCACGTAGGTTGCAGAATAATAGTAGAAAGGGGGATTTATTTGGAGGAATTTATGCAACCCGTGTGGCTAATTATCTTAATATAGCCCCACGAGAGGGGGATATGATTTTACCTCCTATTTATTTGGATAAAGAAGCTATGTTCAATCATCAATTTCTTGCGAGGAATGAACAATTCCTCCATTATAGACTAATCTATGATAGACGCAACGTCGTCCCTGTTACTCTTCCTGCTCCCTACCTTTTTGATTATCAGGCAAAAGGAAGATATGTTGTCACCAGGGAGGAAGCAGCTGAACACGAGAGGGGAGCAGAGGTAGCTCGCCAACACGCTGCAGCTTAGGAGGCGGTTGCCGCTGCATCTCAGTACAACCCCAGTTTCACTTATGGATATCAGCCAGGCGGTCCTTGGTACTAGACCAACTTACGCCAAAAGCCTAAGCTTGGGGGAGTACGTATTTCTCACCGACTTTACATTCATGTTCACACACTAGTTGTCGGTGCTCATACTCTTTCATTGTATTATCCATGCTTGTTTAAATTTCTTTTTCTAGTTTTCTTCTTGTGTGTTTGATAAACTTTAGAAAAAACAAAACAAAAATTAGTCAGTTTAAATTCTATGCTTGTAGTAGAAATTAAAATGAAAACCCAAAAAGATTTCTTGTTCTTCTTTTACTTGTTGGGAGCTTTCCCATGTAAATAGTTTTCTTTTCTTTTCTTTCTTTTGGGGGTCGAGAAGACTATATTGAAAATGTTTAGTGGCTCTCATATGCATGATTGTTCATTTAATTTAGAGCCCATATTACTTGTCTTCTCTTTTGAGTTGAATGCTTGCAGATTCCATCTTAGTCCAATGCACGTGCACTCTTATTATTATACACATCGTTCGGTCGTGCAAGTGAAAGGCAATAATGACGATATATGATGGACTTATTGAGATGAGAAAAGCTGGTATGAGTTCATCGTTTCTGAGTCGGCTGTTATGAAGTAAACATATTTGCAACGACATTTAGAGATTATAGTTGCTTGTGCCATGCTTGATTAGCTATGAGTTATAATGGTTTACCTTGCGTGCCAACATGCTGTTAGAATGATTATGATGTGGTATGATGGGATGGTATCCTCCTTTGAATGAATTGAGTGACTCGACTTGGCACATGTTCACGCATGTAGTTCAATCAAATCAACATAGCCTTCACGATATTTATGTTCATGGTGGATTATATCCTACTCATGCTTGTATTCGGTGTAAATTAATTTTAATGCATGTTTACGACTGTTGTCGCTCTCTCAGTTGGTCGCTTCCCAGTCTTTTGCTAGCCTTCACCTGTACTAAGTGGGAATACTGCTTGTGCATCCAAACTCCTTAAACCCCAAAGTTGTTCCATATGAGTCCACTATACCTTCCTATATGCGGTATTTACCTGCCATTCCAAGTAAATTTGTATGTGCCAAACTCCAAACCTTCAAATGAAATTTTGTTTTGTATGCTCGAGGAGCTCATGTTACAACTAGGGCTGCCTATATCTTCCATGCTAGGTGGGTTATTCTCACGAGGAGTGGACTCCGCTCCTCATTCACGAGAAAGGGCCGGTAACCAGGATGCCCAGTCCCATGATCCAAAAAGATCAAAGGAAATCAAAATAATTAAACAAAACTCCCCCATGGCTGTTGTTAGTTGGAGGCACTCGTTGTTTCGAGCAAGCCATGGATTGATGCTTGTTGGTGGTTGGGGGAGTATAAACCTTTACCATTCTGTTTGGGAACTGCCTATATTGCATGTAGTATGGAAGATACAGCCATCTCATAGTTGTTGCGTTGACATCAAAAGTATGCCGCCCAAACTGATTATTCAATCTCTTTTATAAAATCGAGCTCTGGCACCTCTACAAATCCCTGCTTCCCTCTGCGAAGGGCCTATCTATTTACTTTTATGTTGAGTCATCACCCTTCTTATTAAAAGCACCCGCTGGAGAGCACACTGTCATTTGCATTCATTACTATTGGTTTATATTGGGTATGACTTGACTGGATCTCTTTTACCATGAATTACAATGTTTAGTCAGTCCTTGATCTTTAAAGGTGCTCTGCATTTATGTATTGCGGTCTTAGAAAAGGCTAGCGAGATACCATTTTGTTATATCATGTCATGATTATTTTGAGAAAGTGTTGTCATCCGAGTTTTATTATTATGGCTCGCTAGCTGATTATGCTATTGATATGAGTAATTGTGAGACCTAGGTGTTATTGTGAGTATGGTTAGTTCATAATATCTGCTGAAACTTGAATGCTGGCTTTTCATGTTTACAACAACAAGAGCAAACAGAGTTTGTAAAAGTTTTTCTTTATCACTTTCGGTTTATCAATTGAATTTCTTGAGGACAAGCAAAGGTTTAAGTTTGGGGGAGTTGATACGTCTCCAACGTATCTCATTTTCCAAACACTTTTTCCCTTGTTTTGGACTCTAACTTGCATGATTTGAATGAAACTAACCCGGACTGATGTTGTTTTCAGCAGAACTGCCATGATGTTGTTTTATGTGTAGAAAAGAAAAGTTCTTGGAATGTCCTGAAAATCCACAGAGGCACTTTTTGGAATTAATAAGAATTTTTAGGCGAAAGATATACACTAGGGGGGCACTGCCTGTCCACGAGACAGGGGGCGCGCCCCCCTATCTCGTGGCACCCCTGGACCTCCACCGACCTCAACTCCAACTCCATATATTCATGTTCGGGGAGAAAAAAATCAGAGAGAAAGTATCATCACATTTTACGACACCTAGCCGCCGCCAAGCCCTAATCTCTCTCGGTAGGGCTGATCTGGAGACCACTCGGGGCTCCGGATAGGGGGGTTCGTCGTTGTCGTCATCATTAACCATCCTCCATCACCAATTTCATGATGCTCACCGCCGTGCGTGAGTAATTCCATTGTAGGCTTGCTGGATGGTGATGGGTTGGATGAGATTTACCATGTAATCAAGTTAGTTTTGTTGGGGTTTGATCCCTAGTATCCACTATGTTCTGAGATTGATGTTGCTATGACTTTGCTATGCTTAATGCTTGTCACTAGGGCCCGAGTGCCATGATTTCAGATCTGAACCTATTATGTTTTCATGAATATATGTGTGTTCTTGATCCTATCTTGCAAGTCTATAGTCACCTATTATGTGTTATGATCTGACAACCCCGAAGTGACAATAATCGGGATACTTCTCGGTGATGACCGTAGTTTGAGGAGTTCATGTATTCACTATGTGCTAATGCTTTGTTTCGGTTCTCTATTAAAAGGAGGCCTTAATATCCCTTAGTTTCCGTTAGGACCCCGCTGCCATGGGAGGGTAGGACAAAAGATGTCATGCAAGTTCTTTTCCATAAGCACATATAACTATTTACAGAGTACATGCCTACATTACATTGATGAACAGGAGCTAGTTCTGTGTCACCCTATGTTATAACTATTACATGAGGAATCGCATCCGGCATAATTATCCATCACTAATCCATTGCCTAAGAGCTTTTCATATATTGCTCTTAGCTTATTTACTTTTCCGTTGCTACTATTACAACTACTACAAAAACCCAAAAACAATTATCTTTACTTTTGCTACCATTACCTTTATTATCATACCACTTTTGCTACTAAATACTTTGCTGCAGATACTAAGTTATCTAGGTGTGGTTGAATTGACAACTCAACTGCTAATACTCGAGATTATTCTTTGGCTCCCCTTGTGTCAAATCAATAAATTTGGGATGAATACTTTACCCTCGAAAGCTATTACGATCCCCTACACTTGTGGGTTATCAGCCCCCGGGCCCAAGGCGCGCTCGGACTTGGCTTAACAGTGAAGCCAAAGGGCAAGTGCAGAGCACCGCGGGCCCCAACAGCCTGCAACCTTGGGCGACGCGTGGCGACTGATTGGACGTGGACGTCTCCACTTCCCCACGATGCCTTGGCAACTGCCTGATTTGACGAGTCCTTGCTGCATGCAAAAAGTGTCATCATTACATGCGATCGTGGAGGTCGACGGTTGACCTCCCCTCGGCTATAAATGGGGAGGGGCGAAAGCCCCCGTTGCTCATCTCTTCTTGCTCTGCCTGCTTCTTCTCCCTCCTCGCTCATGTTGCTTGCAGCGCCCCCATGGCACCCGTGAAGAGGTTCTCAGCCGCGGAGAAGGGGAAGGCTTGCCAGGAAGGACCTGGCTCTCCTCCGCCCAAGTGTTGTCGCGGTCGCCCTCGCAAGCATCCCGCGACCCCTGCCGTGGCTTCCCATGGTCGCGGTGGTGGCCGTTCATGCGGGGGTGGACGCCCATGTCGAGGCAGCCCGTTTGGTGGGGGAAGGTGTACCGTGGCTGTGCGGCCTCCCCGTCCGCGCTTCCACTCAGCGGAGGTGCTGCCGGAGTTCGTTGTGTGGTCAGATAACCCTACCGGCAACTGGCTTCAGCTCCCTCGCTCCTTCGCCGGCAAACTGCCGGCCACTGGCCCCGGCGGGCTTTGGTTGCAGGTGGATGGCTGCTGCAGCAAGGCCTCCTGGGTCACGGTGGAGATCTCCGTAACCGGCAACAAAGCCCTGGCCCAGGGCTGGCAGACATTTGCCCGTGCGCGTGGTCTAGGAAGGCGGTGCACCCTCCACTTCAAGTATGACGGCGGCGCGACCCTCTATGTGAGGGTGTTCGGAGAAGATGGCCGTCGTGTTGGGTGTTGCCCTGAAGACGACGATGGCAACGAGGTGCTCGGCCTTGCCGATGGCCGTGACGAGGGCGAAGGCGAACCCGCTCCCGGTGACAACCGCAGCTCGTCGAGCTTCAGCAGCTCCTCCTCCAGCGACAGCTCCTCCAGCGGTGGCCATGATTAGTCACCACGTCGCCGCGCCCGCTTCGTGGGCGGCAGTGGGTCGTCCTGTCGTCGCGCTCCAGTGAAGCGCGAGGTGGACTCTGACTAAGCTTAGGAGGAAGACGCAGATCCCACCTCGCGAGCTGTTGCAAGGTGCGTGCCGCTTTTATTTTGTTTTCCTCCTTTTCCTGCATCGAGAGAGATAAGTATGGGGCCCCGTGGGGGCGTGAAAGAGATAATGATTCCCTAGTTATCGTGCTGCATTTATTGTTCCTGTGATGTGTTATGGTGTCGTTGTTATGCATCTGCACGTAGGAACAACTTATCTTGGGATGTTTGAAGTAGTTTCCGCCCTGCGAGGTGCCTGCTTCATGCCTCGCCGGGCACCTTAAAAGTTGCGAAAGAAAAATCTGTTGGGAGAATCATTTCCGAACCTTGGTCGCGAAGGTTGCCGGCCATGGCTCGACGCTTGGCATCGCGGTGCCCGATGGGCACAGACTGGGAGGGGTGCTCGCACTGCAAACTCGAACGAGAGAGCCTCGCTAAAATTAGGAGAGGAAGGGCTCACGAAGGCGCCCGCGCAGCCCACTCGCGAGGTTTGTGAGAGAGAGAACAAGTCAGACAAAGAGTTGAAAATAGAAAACAGGGGCAAAAGACAACGGGCAAAACCGGCAAAGAACACCAGAAGCAACTTTAATCAAGGTTCAAACAAGGGAGAACAAGCCAACTGCAGAAAGAAAATGAAAAGCCGCGTCCGGCACCTAGTCTTGTCTTCGATGTCTTCTCACTAGTGCGGAGCTAAGTGCTGCCACTGGGCCTGGGCGGGAGCCCCCGAGGCCCAAGGGCGGCACTCCGGAGACTCTGGGGTGTGTACAGCCGCACTCATTATTACGTGAGAGTGTCACGGGCAGCGAGCTTCGTAGGCAGTGGGCCTTTCTTCGGGCGGTGAGCTTTACAGGCACCGGGCCTTCTTCACAGGCACCGGGCCTTTCTTCAACGGTAAAACTTGCGGAGATGTTGGATGTTCCAGGCGTTCGGGATGGGTGCCCCCTTCTGAGTCTCCAGGCGCGCGGCGCGCGGCCTGGAGACGTGGACGACCTTGAACGGGCCCTCCCGCATGGGTGAAAGCTTATGCGGTCCTTCCCTGGACAACACCTGCCTGAGTACGAGGTCACCTACCTCGAGAGTCCTGGGGCGGATGTTGCGACAGTGATACCGCTGCAGCGCCAGCTGGTATCTTGCTGCCCATAGTGTAGCTTCTCAGTGGCGTTCCTCCCCCACCACGAGGTCCATCCCCCGCATGACATCCTGCTGTGCCTCATCAAATGCTAGGACCCGCGTGGAGTGATGCCTGACCTCATGAAGGAGAACCGCTTCTACTCCGTAGACGAGGAAGAACGGGGTCTCGCCAGTTGGCCTGGTGGCGGTAGTGCGGATGGACCACATCACGGACTAGAGCTCGTCGTACCAGCCCCTGCTGCAGGCCAACAACTTCTTCTTGAAGGTCCAGGTCTTGATGCCCCTCAGGACCTCTGCGTTGGCGCGTTCGGCCTGACCATTACTTCGGGGGTGCGCCACCGAAGCGTAGCATATCTGCGTTCTAAGGTTAGCACAATACGTTTTGAAGAGATTGCTGGTGAATTGCAAACCGTTGTCGGTGATGATGCAGTTAGGGACCCCAAACCGGCTCACGAGGCCCTTGATGAACTTGACACAGAACCGGCTGGAATGGTGCAGACGGCTTCCACCTCTGCCCACTTGGTGAACTTGTCGATGGCGACGTAGAGGTAGCATTAGCCCCCAAGCGCTCGAGGAAACGGGCCCAAGATATCCAGCCCCCAGACCGCGAACAACCACAAGTGGGATGATCTGCAAGCCCTGAGCTGGCTGATGAATCTGCTTGGCATGGAATTCGCAGGCTTCGCAGGACTTCAGCAGCTCGATCGCGTCGTTGAGTGTCGTAGGCTAATAGAATCCGCTGTGAAACGCCTTGCCGTCGAGGGTCCGTGATGATGTGTGGTGTCCGCAATCTCCACCATGTATGTCGGCCAGTAGTTCCTTCCCCTGTTCCCTGGAGATGCAATGTAGGGAAACTTCATTTGGCCGCTTCCGGTATAACTCACTGTCTTGGATGCAGTAGGCCGTGGCCTGCTGGGCCACGCTTTCCGCGTCCTCCTCTTTCTCTGGTAGCGTCCCTTGCATTAGGCAGTCCTTGAATTCCGTGCTCCAACATCCCTCCTGAGGCTCCAGCGCCAAGAGTACGCGCGCTCCCAAGGTCGGGCCATAGGTCGGGGCTCCTGTGGCTGGTTGCTGAGGGAGCTCTTCCCGAGGTTGCGCCGTGCTTGAAAGTGACGGTGCCGCCGACGGCTTGAAGAGTCGCTCCTCGAAAACGCCAGGTTCCTGAGGTAGTCGCCTGGACGCCCTCTTGGCGATGTCATCAGCCTCTTGGTTGGTGCCACAGGGCACATGCTGCTACTCCAGCCCCCAGAACTGCTTCTCCATCTTGTGTTTTTCTACAAGATATGCCTCCATATGCTTGTCCTTCGGCTCGTACACCTTGTTGGATAAATTGATGAGGAGTTGTGAATCGCCCTTGATGATGGGGCGCTTCACTCCCAGTGCCGCTGCAGCTTTCAGGCCAGCTATGAGGCCCTCATATTATGCTATGTTGTTGGAGGCCTTCTCGCCCTGCTGGAAACAGAGTTGTACGGCATAGTAGAGCTTGTCCCGAGTGGGGGATATAAGTACAACACCAGCCCCCGCACCTTGCCACGAGAATGCTCCATCGAAGTACATGACCAAGCCATCTGGTGCCTCACTTCCTAGGGAGAGACACCGATCCTTGCCCGCCTTGAGCCCTATCGCCTCTATCCATTCTGCCACAAAATCAGCAAGTGCGGCTCCCTTGACGACCCTGGTTGTGCTGAACTCCAACTGAAACGCTTGCAGCTCGATGTTCCATTCGGCGACCTTTCCAGCGGAGTTAGGGCTCCTGAGTACCCTTTCCAATGTGTAGGCCAAGACGACCTTGATGCGGTAACCTTGAAAGTAGTGTTGCAGCTTACGTGAGGCCACCAAGAGCGCGAGTAAGAGCTTCTGAGGCATGGGTACCACGCCCTTGCATCCTGCAACACCGTGCCGACGAAATACACCGGATGCTCGACAAGGATGGCTGTGCTGACGGGGCCTGTGTCCTCCGGAGGTTGAGGCCTTTCCTGAGACGATGAAGCCCCCATCGCTTGGTTGCTTGGTGCGGACTCTTCAATCCTGGGGGCGTCTTCCTTTTGAGCTAGGTCCCCTGTTGCTGCTGTCGTAGGCCTCGCGAGGCCTTCCTGGTCTTGTGTCGCCACGACTGGGGCTGCGACTGGGCGTGACGCGGCTCTAGCCTGGCATTCCTCCCGAACGGCCACCAGGGCTGCATTGGCGGAGTAGGGAGTGACCGCAAGGTAGAGCACCAGGGACTCAAGAAGGCGCGGTGCCACCATCACCGGAGGGCTGGTCAAATATTTCTTGAGGTCTTGAAACGCTTGGTCGGCCTCTTGTGTCCACTCAAACGGGCCCTTCTTCTTCATCAGCTGGAAGAATGGCAGGGCGTGCTCCCCCAGCTTTGAGATGAAGCGTCCTAATGCGGTCACATGGCCGGCGAGCTTCTTCATTTCTCTGAGGGTCTGCGGTGGACTCATGTCTTCAATTGCCTTGACCTTCTCTGGGTTGGCCTCGATCCCCCTGTGGGACACGAGGAAGCCCAGTAACTTTCCGGAAGGGACGCCGAACACGCACTTCTCCGGTTTGAGTTGCAGGTCCACCTAGCGCAGGCTCACGAATGTCTCCTCCAAATCCTGGATCAAGGTCCTTGCCTCCCAAGATTTTACCACAATGTCGATGATGTAAGCCTCGGCGTTTTTCCCGAGCTGCCTTCCCAAGGCAATGTGCATCAGCTGCTGGAAGGTCGCGCACGCATTGCGCAACCCGAACGGCATGCAGATGTAACAGTACACTCCACATGGGGTCAAGAAGGATGTCTTCTCCACGTCTTCCACTGCCATGTTGATTTGGTGATAACCCGAAAATGCATCCAAGAAACACAGCAGGTCGCCTTCGGCAGTGGAGTCGACAATCTGGTCGATGCGGGGGAGCGGGAACGGATCTTGAGGGCAGGCCTTGTTGAGGTTGGTGAAGTCGAGGCACATGCGCTCCTTTCCTCCCTTTTTTGGCACGACAACGGGGTTTGCTAGCCATTCAGGGTAGCAAACCTCGCGAATAACACCTGCTGCCTCTAGCTTGTGGGTTTCTTGGACAATAAAGGCCTGCTTCTCGGTGGATTGCCACCTCGCTTTCTGCTTCACGGGGCGTACATTGGGGCACACATTCAGGTGATGCTGAATCTCCTCCCTTGGGACCCCCACTAGCTGCTTGGGTTCCCATGCGAACACCTCCTTGTTCGAGCACAAAAACTTCACCAGCGCCTCCTCTTGGTCGGGGTCAAGGTTGGCACCTATTGTCAAGGTGGCTTCTAAAGACCCGTCTTCCTCAACCGGCACCTGCTTGGTCTCCACCTTGTCCTGAGTGAACAACTACTTCTTCTTGGTCGGTGCAACCCCCTTGGCCTTGGAGGTGTCTGTGCCGGTAGGCTGCGCCACCGCGGTGGTCTTGAGGGCAAGCTTGAGCGCCAGCAGAGCCTCCTTCGTATCTCTAGCTACGGTGAGGACGCCGCTGCTCCCGGGCATGTTCATGAGGTTGTAGGCTGGATGGGTCGCTGCCATGAACTGAGCCAAGGCAGGGTATCCGAGGATGGCGTTGTACAACAGGCCGACATGGGCGTTGTCGAAGTCGATAAGCTCGGTGCGGTAGTTGTCGTGGGTGTCGAAGGTCACAGGAAGGCAGATTTTCCCCAGGGAGCTGGAAGAACCGACTCTGACGCATGAGAAGGGCTTGCTGGGTCGGAGCCGTTCCAGCGGTACATGGAGGAGGCTGAAGGCCTCCATCGAGAGCACATTGAGGCCGGCGCCGCCATCGATGAGGGTTTTGGTGACGGCCACCTGGTAGATGGTGGGCGTGCAGAGCATCGGGAGCGCGCCGAGCAGGCAGTGCTGACAGGGTGATCTTTCGAGTTGAAGGTCAGGTCGGCCTTGGGAGCCTCCCAACCCGGGGGAGCTCCTTGCCGCGCGAGGGCGGCGCCGATATGGCGAAAGAACGGCTTGGCGTGGCGGTCTGGGGGTGGCACCCGCCGCCCAGGAGAGTTGCGATGACCTGGGGCGCCGACGCTGCATAGTGGGTGAGGAAGAGGTCGTGCAGTTCCTCCCAGGAGGACAAAGAAGATGTTGCCAGGTTGAGCAACCAAGCGCGCGGGACGCCAGTGAGGGCCATGGGAAACCAGTTGGCCATGACCTTGGTGTTGCCTCTGGCCTTGAGGACGGCCTCCTCGTATGCCAGCAGGAAAGCCAGCGGGTCTGCCACGCTGTCATAGCACGGCGGCATCTCTGGCATGAACTTGTGTGGCCACTGCACCTGCCTCAAGGCGGGGGCCAAGGCTCGGAGTCCCCTGGCCCCCGTGCTCGCGCCAGCCGCCGGAGCCGGAGGCGCGATGCCCGCCATGACGGCGAAGCGCGGTGTTGGTGGAGGGTGGGTCGACGGAAGGAAGAGCTCCAGCGCACCCCTACCTGGCGCGCCAAATGTCGGATATAGGGTTCCGGCAAAACCCTTAAGGTTTGAACACTAGGGTGTGCACGAAGATCTCCTCCTACCGAATCTCGCTCTCAGCCTCGCTGCGATCCCTAAGCTAGATCGATGAACAACACAAGAGACACAAGATTTATACAGGTTCGGGCCACCGTTGTGGTGTAATACCCTACTCCTCTGTGTGGTGGTGGATTGCCTCTTGGGCTGATGATGAATAGTACAGGGGAAGAACAGCCTCGGGAGGAGAGGTGTTCTTGTGGTGGTTCGGTGGTCTGCTTAGGAAGGATTCGATCCGTCTCTGGATGAGATCCCCTCCTACTATGGTGGCTAGCTATATTTATAGAGGCCCTGGTCCTCTTCCCAAATATTCAGCGGTAAGGCATCCAACAATGGCCATTTTGAAAGGGAACAACTAGTACAAGCTATCCTGACTAAAGGAGGTCTTCGCCTTCCAAAGGTGTTGGTGATGACGCCGTCTTGGGCTCCACGGTGACCTCCCTCCTGCCGTCCTGCTGGTCTTGGTCTTGTTGCACCGATATGGAAACCTTTGCCTGATGCCTCGGTACTCCACGCCTGCACTTTCCCCCTTTGCACCAAAGAGGAAACGAGGACAATGCGCGGGCTGGCGCCTGCCTAGCATCATGGGAACCTCGCGAGGTACCCCTTGCCTGATCTCTCCGCCTCCTAGCGAGCCTGCCTGGTGAAGCCACTCCTGAGGAGGCCTTGCATCTTCCGCCCCGCGAGGCTTGGCCCCTCGCAATGGTCTTAAGCATTGGGTTGATGAAGACGGGTCATACTAGGCCACTGGTTTGAGCCATGCAGCAGGCCGCAGGCAGGCAAGTCAGGGGACCCCCATTCCCAGAACGCTGACAATGCTCATATAACAACTTAGCATAATGCATCATCATAATATTAAATAACCCATCATTTGTATCATAATAACAAGTCCTACTCATCATCATCATACAAGTTCTACTCATTATCATGATAACAAGTCATACTCATCATCATCATAGTCATCTGACCAACCCTACTTAATTGTTCTTAGCCCATGATCAGGAGTATTAGCTAGGATCTAAATACCCTCTCTTAGGTAAAATAGCATAAAACAAGATAGGCCCTGACTCTCCATCATGGAGAATGGAGATTATCATGTCTCCAATTCTTGCGTGTCGCGCAATGTTGCTTCCAAGTAGCTCCCTACGACTGATCATACATTTTTCCCAATCTTAGATTGTCATGTCTTCATCGGTTTTAGAAATCCGATATGAACAGCAGTGATGGATAGGATGGCCTGGCCGTAAGCTCATAACATCAA
Organism: Triticum dicoccoides; assembly: GCF_002162155.2. Lineage (NCBI taxonomy): Eukaryota > Viridiplantae > Streptophyta > Magnoliopsida > Poales > Poaceae > Triticum > Triticum dicoccoides. Next base: position 325,034,085 of record NC_041387.1, on the reverse strand, counting down.
GGGGACCTTTCGGAAGCATCAGATGAGGCACACAATCTTTGGGGATTTTCTGTTGAAAAACATAGTACTAACTTCGTAGTTAGCAATGTAGTTTAGTTTTAGAAAAAATATGCAAAAGATGCATGGATGTCGTAATACTAAAAAATCTTACCATGACATCTCCATGGATTTTACCGTAGTTCAACACATGCACTAGTGGCACGTATTGACCATAATGTGCAGGAGTTTGATAATAGATATTGTAATTCTCAAGATCATTAATAAATGAGATCAAATTATTTTTCTCCTGATAAGTTAATTCTGCGCCATCGATGTAGTAGGTTCTGTCTACCATCTTCTGCACATTATTTTAAGAATGAAAATAAGCTATCAATCGAATTAAGCTGTCAACTATTTTGAAATAAACAATATAAATTACTTAATAACTATGTTTGAGAAACTCACATAGTGGTAGAATTGGAAGCGTATCAACAAGGACTCAAATTTCCATATTGTCTTTGTCGACGTCAGGATCACCAAGATCCATGGTGACAAGCATACCCTCATGAAAATCATACATCTTGCAAAGTGCTTACTAATTTGGGCAACCAAAATGGGATACGCTCTCAGAATCGTATAGATTTATAGCAAAATCTATCCATGATGGGTCCTTAGCTGAACTATCTTTGTTTCCATACTTTCATGATCTTCAAAATCCATCCTCTCTAAGACATATCATCTTGCATGGCATGGGATAAGCTATAGTCGAATTGTAAAGATGAAAATTACACGTTGAAGAAGCATAAGTCGTGCTTAATTACAGAAAAAACACTTGTCATCGTTGCGTATTGTTTCAACATCGAAGGTCTCCTGGAGCTTAATGCTGAAGGGCCGACCTTCTACAAGGTGAGGCCCGTCGCACATACCCCGGTCGTCGCCGCACCAATTGCACTTCATGAGACTTTCATCGTCTGATGACATTTCCTATGTTCATAATTCAAAGATTAAACTTCTAAAATTAAATATATGTACTACAAAAACCAAATTAGATCATTATTGTTCATCATGGGTTGACTATCACTCTGTCGAGTATTTTTCCTGAAAACACTCAGCTCATGTGGTGTATATATTCAATCGTCGGTGATTGTAGCTCCTTCCTTCATACACGAGTGCATTACACCAAATTCTCTAGCACACGGGAACGAAGGAGAAGCTACCCTCACGACAACAGTCGGGATTCTTCGTCCTCTCCCGTATATGGTGGACACTCTCCCTCACTGATTTTTCGACCGTTGGTGATGGTCGTTACTCCTCCTTCCCCTCGTGCATAATAAAGGTCTAGCACAAGGAGAAGAAGGAGAAATGACCCCCGCAGCAATGGTCGGTATTCTTCCTCTCATATATGGTGCAGATATTCTCCCTCACTCATATTTTGTTTGTCATGTATGGAGCATTGACAGACTTAAAGTCAACCCAAAATGTCGTTTAGTTATCTTTCTAGAAAATCCAGGCCACTCGACATTTCCTACATATTCTAGCACAAGTCATGCCAAAATTCACGGAAAAATCTGGCATGAACTTTTCCTAAAAGGACATATCAACCGCCTGAAATTTGCCAGAACGGAAATTAATCAATACTGGCAAAACATAGGCCACTCTGAGGTGTTACCTGCAAGCATGGTCGGCCACTTGGGCAAGCACATATCCTATTTCAGCAACACAAGATATACATATTTATATCTACATCATATGAGCATTCAAACTTGATGGTCATTGCATTTCAATGGTTGTAAATATGAACAAAAACATTTCAAAATAACTTATAGGACTCATATTGACATGGAGATTTGGCTGGTCTGGCCTGAAGGTCGGAGGGGGTCGGTGACGGGGACGACGGCGGCGACGACATGGAGATTTGGCTGCAAAAACAAAATATAAACGAAAACATTATTATTCTCATCTTAGGACTTAGTGAAACCCGATAAGCTATCAACTTATCAAATGCATATGCCTTTCATAGTGCTCTCCAATTTGAGCATTCAAAATAGGAGTAGTTCTCCAATTTGAGCTTTCAATATGCAAAACTAAATCATAAAATAAATTAGTATTCAAATTAGCATGCATTCAATAAGCGGAACTAAATCATCTCTTGTGTTCGTACATCATTGAATATTATCATTAATACATCTCGAATAGTATCATATGTATAACATCACTAATATAGCTACAACCCTAGGGAATGATGGGTATCGGCGCTGGCAGTGTACACCCAAAGAGAAGGAACCCATAGGATCGTAGCTCTAGTGAGATCCCTGAAGAACCTGCCAGGTATTGTAGAACCTGCCCTCCAATGCAACCATGTAGCGTTGGACGTGTTCGTCCTCCTCGTTGACACGGTGACGTACCACCTCCGCGGGGGATGAAAGCCTTGCACCGTTAGTGGCCCACGCGACCGCCACCAAAGAAGGTTCGGGTCAGCGATGGGTTGGCTCCTCACCAAGCTGTCCCCCCCCCAGAAGGTCGCACCTTCCAGTACCAGCCCGGCGGAGCCCAGTCTCGGACATGGCCCCTCTGATCAAGCAGGCCTCTTCTGCCCACTCGATGACGAGGATGCGGGATAGGCATTGTCGGCATCTATGTGGCAATAAGTGCTTTAACTAAAAATATACCAACAAATGCGACATAATCAAAATATGACATGTCCACTTCAAAACAAATCAACCTAGAATTCTGTTAAATACACCTAAAACACCTAAATTGTATTAACTACACCTAATTAAAGACCTACATTTTGAACATGGTTCGATCATAACTAGGGTTCATACTATATTATTCTAAGATTAAACAACTAGGAGTGTAGAAGGAGGAGGTGGACTTTTAGCTCACTGACTGGAGTGTAGAGGAAGTAGAGGTAGCTCAGATGATGATCACTCCAAGGAGACACGACTCTACAAAGCCTGCATATTCCACCGAGTAAATTTTTAATTAGATCATCAAATCTCATATAGCATTCTTTGATGACAAAGTGATAATGACATAAATTCAACTAATTCTATTAATTCAACTAGTTCAACTAAGCACTTACTAAAAAATAACTATTTCTATTAATTTTCTTACTAAAAATAAACTAGTTCCATTGTAAAATTTTAATTAGATCATCAAATCTCATATACCTAAATTTTCTTACTAAATATAAACTAGTTCAATTAATTCAACTACTTCAACTAAGCACTTACTATATATAGATAGATCAACTAGTTCCATCCATCTATCTACATATCCTCATAAACCCTATTGCTAAAAAAATTATTACTAAATTCTATTACTTAAAAAACTTTTCTATTACAGAAAGCATGAGGAGGTGGGAGGAGGAGAGAGCATGAGGATGGAGGGGGTGGAGAGAGCAGGAGGAGGGAGGGGGAGGAGGAGGGTGCCACCAGAGGGAGGAGGAGGAGGGAGGAGCAGGGGGCCGTCATATGGAGGAGGAGGAGGGAGGGCGAGGGGGCCGCCGGAGGGAGGAGGAGGATGAAGAGGGAGGCAGGGAGTTACCTAGGGGGCGACGGCGTGCGACGATGCGTGGCGGAGTTGGGCGAGTGAGAGTGTGAGTGGAGAGTGAGGGGACTCGTGCGGGTGGATAAGGTACCTGTAGTACTAGCGCTCGTATGTATCCAACGGTACTACTAAGATACATATGATAACCCGCAAGTATACGGGATAGTTGTAGCCTCTTTCGATAAGTAAGAGTGTCGAACCCAACGAGGAGCTAAAGGTAGAACAAATACTCTCTCAAGTCCTATCAGCCACAAATACGACTCTATGCATGTTGTTTAGATAAAGATGCAATAAAGTAAATATAGCGAGTGTGGAAAAGTGGTGGTAGGAGTTGTGAAATTGTCCCTAAGCAATTGACTATGTTACTAGACCGGTAATCACTATTGCAATTTTATTTGAGGGAGAGGCATAAGCTAACATACTTTCTCTTCTTGGATCATATGCACTTATGATTGGAACTCTAGCAAGCATCCGCAACTACTAAAGATTCATTAAGGTAAAAGCCAACCATAGCATTAACGTATCAAGTCCCCTTTATCCCATACGCAACAATCCCCTTACTCGGGTTTGTGTTTCAGTCACTCACACAACCCACTATAAGCGAATCATAAACATATTGCAAACCCTACAGCGGGAATCCCTCATGCTTGCGCGACACAGAGGGCACAATAGGACAGCACCAATAATAAAACATGCAACTCAAACCAATCATAGCAATTCATCAATCACCGATAGGACAATGAAAATCTACTCATACATCATATGATGGCAACACATGATTGGAAAATAATATGAAGCATAACGCACCATGTTCAAGTAGAGGGTACAGCAAGTTGCGGGAGAGTGGACTGCTAAATATAGATGGGGGAAGGTGATGGAGACGTTGGTGAAGATGATGGAGGTGTTGGTGAAGATCACGATGATGATGATGGGCCCCGGCAGCGTACCGGCGCCACTGGAAGCAAGAGGGAGAGATCCCCCCTTCTTCTTCTTCTTCTTCTTCCTTGACCTTCTCCCTAGATGGGAGAAGGGTTTCCCCTCTGGTCCTTGGCTCCCATGGCGTGGGAGGGGCGAGAGCCCCTCCGAGATTGGATCTATCTCTCTGTTTCTGCGTTCTGGAATTCTGCCCGGGCACTGTTTCCTTTATATCTGTAGATCCGTAACTCTGATTGGATTGAAACCTTCGCCCAGATCGTTTTTCAAAAATTAGCTTTCTTGCGGCAAAAGAAGGGCATCAACCGCCTTACAGGTGGCCCACGAGATAGGGGGGCACGCCCATCTGGAGTGGTGGCGTGGGCCACTCTCGTGGCCACCTCGGGCATCGTATTGCGTTGGTTCTTCCTCCCAAAAATCACAAATATTCCAAAATAATTCTTCGTCCGTTTTTATCCCGCTTGGACTCCGTTCGATATGGGGGTTTTGCGAAACATAAAACATGCAACACACAGGAACTAGCACTGGGCACTGGATCAATATGTTAGTCCCAAAAAATAGTATAAAAAGTTTCCAAAAGTATATGAAAGTTGAATAATATTGGCATGGAACAATCAAAAATTATAGATACGACGGAGACGTATCAGCATCCCCAAGCTTAATTCCTGCTCGTCCTCGAGTTGGTAAATGACAAAAAAGAATAATTTTTGATGTGGAATGCTACCTAGCATAATCTTGATCAAATATCTAATCATGGCATGAACATTAAGACATGAGTGATTCAAAGCAATAGTCTATCATTTGACATAAAAACAATAATACTTCGAGCGTACCAATAAAGCAATCATGTCTTTTCAAAACAACAAGGCCAAAGCAAGCTTATCCCTACAAAATCGTATAGTTTGGCCATGCTTCATTTTCGTCACACAAAATGCCCCCATCATGCACAATCCCGATGACAAGCCGAGCAATTGGTTCATACTTTTTAACGCGCTTCAGCTTTTTCAACTCTCACGCAATACATGAGTGCAAGCCATGGATATAGCACTATAGGTGGAATAGAATATAATGATGGAGGTTATGTGGAGAAGACAAAAAAGGAGAAAGTCTCACATCGACGCAGCTAATCAACGGGCCATGGAGATGCCCATCAATTGATGTCAATGCGAGGAGTAGGGATTGCCATGCAACGGATGCACTAAGAGCTATAAGTGTATGAAAGCTCAACAAATGAAACTATGTGCTTGTGCATCCAACTTGCTTGCTCATGAAGACCTAGGGCATTTGAGGAAGCCCATCATTCGAATATACAAGCCAAGTTCTATAATGAAATTTCCCACTAGTATATGAAAGTGACAACATAGGAGACTCTCTATATGAAGAACATGGTGCTACTCTGAAGCACAAGTGTGGAAAAAGGATAGTAACATTGCCCCTTTTATTTCTTTATTTCTTTTTTTTTCTTTTTTCGGTGGGCTTCTTTGGCCCTTTTTTTATTTAGGCTTATTTGGCCTTTCCTTTTTTTCTTTTTATTTTTATAATGGGGCAATGTTCTATAATGATGATCATCACACTTTCATTTACTTACAACTCAATATTACAACTCGATACTGGAACAAAGATATGACTCCATATGAATGCTTCCGGCGGTGTACCGGGATGTCCATCTAGCATAGCGATGACATCAAAAAACGGACAAGCCATGAAAACATCATGCTATCTATCTTACGATCATGCAAAGCAATATGACAATAAATGCTCAAGTCATGTATATGATGATGATGGAAGTTGCATGGCAATATATCTCGGAATGGCTATGGAAATGCCATAATATGTAGGTAGGTGGCTATTTTGAGGAAGATATAAGGAGGCTTATGTGTGATAGAGCGTATCGTATCACGGGGTTTGGATGCACTGGCGAAGTTTGCACCAACTCTTGAGGTGAGAAAGGGCAATGCACAATACCGAAGAGGCTAGCAATGATGGAATGGTAAAAGTGCGTATAATCCATGGACTCACATTAGTCATAAAGAACTCATATACTTATTGTAAAAGTTTATTAGCCCTCGAAGCAAAGTACTACTACGCATGCCCCTAGGGGGATAGATTGGTAGGAAAAGACCATCGCTCGTCCCCGACCGCTACTCATAAGGAAGAGAATCAAAGAAACGCCCCATGCTTCTAATTTGTCACACAACGGTTACCATACGTGCATGCTACGGGACTTGCAAACCTCAACACAAGTGTCTCTCCAATCCACAACCACCCACTAGCATGACTCTAATATCCACCTTTATATCGCAAAACTATTGCAAGGAATCAAACATATCATATTCAGCGATCTACAAGTTTGTGTAGGATTTTATGACTAACCATGTGAATGACAAATTCCTGTCATCTCTCTAAAAAGATATAAGTGAATTAAGAGAGTTTAATTCTTTCTACAAAAGATATGCCCACGCTCTAACAAATATAAGTGAAGCAAAAGAGCATTCTACAAATGGCGGTTTTCTATGTAAATGAGAAACAAGCAATCCAACTTCAAATGATTTAAGTGAAGCACATGAAGCATTCTATAAAGCCACACTCAAAAGTTTTAAGTGAAGTGCAATGAGCATTCTATATTCAACCAAGGACTATCTCATACCAGCATGGTGCATAAAAGAAAAGTGTAAACTAAATGCAAAAGACGCTCCAAGACTTGCACATAATGCATAAACGAAACGAATACGAAAACATACCGATACTTGTTGAAGAAAGAGGGGATGCCTTCCGGGGCATCCCCAAGCATAGACGCTTGAGTCTCCTTGAATATTTACTTGGGGTGCCTCGGGCATCCCCAAGCTTGAGATCTTGCTTCTGTTCCTTTTCCTCATATCGAGACCTCCTCGTTCAGACACTTCATCCACAGAAAACTTTAACAGAAAACTCGGTAAGATCCGTTAGTATAATAAAGAAAATCACCACTCTATGTACTGTTGCAAACCAATTCATATTTTGTTTTTGCATTTTGTCTACTGTAATATAACCTTTCCATGGCTTAATCCATTAATATAAATTGATAGATCCATCAAAACAAGCAAACTATGCATCAAAAACAGAATCTGTCAAAAACAGAACAGTCTGTAGCAATCTGGACATCCACCATACTTATGGTACCCCAAAAATTCTACCAAAATTAGGAAAAATAAACAAGTTGTACATCAAGATAGTGCAATACGAATAAAAACCATTTGACGTTCCAGTAAAAAATTAAAATCACGCACTACAGCCAAAGTTTCTGTCCTGCACCGTACAAACCAACAAGCATTGTAAACATCCTAAAGGCAAACCTTAGCACATTATTTTTATAATACAATGGAATTATACAAGGGGATAATTAATTTTTTGTTGAAAAGTTCTGTAATCAAGATTTACAAAGTTTCCGTGAGCATGAACAAAGTTCAAGGCTAGCTCCCACTTCAACAATGCTTGTCTTTCTCACTTTCACTTTGCTTTTTGAAAAGTTTTACGTTCTCCTCTTTATTTTTTTGTTTTTAAACTAAATGAAAGCATTCAACAGAAATAAATGACTCTCTAAAACTTTCGGGTTGTCTCCCTGGCAGCGCTTTCTGTAAAGCCATTAAGCTAGGCATATAGTGCTCAAGTGATGGATCCACCCGGATCCCAAGGTATATCAAAACCAATTTTAATTAACAATGATTTGTAATTTAGTAGTGAGCACAAAGTAAGATATATCATGCAGCAACAAAGTATAACTCTCTTCATATGCATCGGCATGTCATAAAAGAACAATTCATGGCACCAAGTAAAGGCCAATGCATAGTATAAGCAGTTTCTTGCAATTCTATCGTATTGGATACATAGAGAGGTGAAGATGTAGTTCCTCTCTCATAATAATTGGAAGTAGGAGCAGCAAGCACATGCATATTATATTCATCAAAATCATCATGTGCAATGGTAAAAGGCAACCCATCAATACAATCCTTAATAAGCACAAACTTCTCCGATATAGTGTAGTTTGGAGAATTCAAAAAGATAATAGGACTATCATGCGTGGGTGCAATAGCAACAATTTCATGTTTAACATAAGGAACTATAGCAAGTTCATCTCCATAATCATGATTCATGTTGGCATGTTGGCCACAAGCATAGCAAGCATCATCAAAAAGGGATATTTCAAACAAATTCAAGGGATCATAGCAATCATCATAGCAATCATCCTTCGGTAAGCACGAAGGGGAATTAAATAATGTATGAGTTGGAGGGTTACTCTCATTAGAAGGTGGGCACGGGTAGCTAATCCGCTCTTCCTCCTTTTGTTCTTCGCTCTCCTCATCATCTTTTTCATCCAATGAGCTCACTGTTTCATCAATTTCTTCTTCCATAGCTTCCTGCAAAATATTAGTCTCTTCTTGGACAGCGGAGAAGTCCTCAGTATATGGTTTAACATAGGCATTAGAAGCATAATTATCATAACAATATTGAAATATGGCAAAATTTTCAGATTTGTAAAGAGTAGCATCTACCTTTTCAATCAAAGAGGAATTCTCATAAGCACCTTTAAATGCAACAAATTCTTCAATTTGTTGAACATCATAGTAATTGTAAACACCCTTAGCATACGAAGATATGATTCCATTATCACTAAACAAGCATTGATAGGGTAGGTGTTTCTTAGGGTCTTCAGAACAACAAGTAAACTCATATATTTCACATAAATTCCAAGCATAGCATTGCAAACGTTGAATTTGATCCCATAATAGTTTCCCTTTTTCAGATATACGGTGTCGCACAAAACAAGCATGCTCATCTAAAGATTTGCCCTCAACTAAACTAGTGGGGGTTTTAGCGCGAGCACAAAGGGATCGAAGATGATCCAAGTAAAAAGCTTCAGGAGTGGGATAGATTTTGAGTGGTTCTTCAACCACTGGTTCAGTAGGTACAACTAATTTTTTTGGTATTTTGTGTTTCCTACCCATAACTAAAGATAGAAAACAACTAAGAACAGCAAATAAAAATTACTTATTGATAAAGCAAACAAGCACACATGAGAATATTCACCCCACGCTACGACTCCCCGGCAACGGCGCCAGAAAAAGGACTTGATAACCTGCAAGTATACGGGATAGTTGTAGCCTCTTTCGATAAGTAAGAGTGTCGAACCCAACAAGGGGCTAAAGGTAGAACAAATACTCTCTCAAGTCCTATCGTCCACAGATACAACTCTACGCACGCTTGACGTTCGCTTTACCTAGAACAAGTATGAAACTAGAATTACTTTGTAGGTGTTGTTGGATAGGTTTGCAAGATAGTAAAGAACACATAAATAAAAAGTAGGGGCTGTTTAGATAAAGGTGCAATAAAGTAAATATAGCGAGTGTGGAAAAGTGGTGGTAGGAGTTGTGAAATTGTCCCTAAGCAATTGACTATGTTACTAGACCGGTAATAACTATTGCAATTTTATTTGAGGGATAGGCATAAGCTAACATACTTTCTCTTCTTGGATCATATGCACTTATGTTTGGAACTCTAGCAAGCATCCGCAACTACTAAAGATTCATTAAGGTAAAACCAAACAATAGCATTAAAGTATCAAGTCCCCTTTATCCCATACGCAACAATCCCCTTACTTGGGTTTGTGTTTCAGTCACTCACGCAACCCACTATAAGCGAATCATAAACTTATTGCAAACCCTACAGCGGTAATCCCTCACGCTTGAGCGACATGGAGGGCACAATAGGACAGCACCAATAATAAAACATGCAACTCAAACCAATCATAGCAATTCATCAATCACCGATAGGACAACGAAAATCTACTCCGACATCATAGGATGGCAACACATCATTGGAAAATAATATGAAGCATAACGCACCATGTTCAAGTAGAGGGTACAGCGGGTTACGGGAGAGTGGACTGCTAAATAGATGGGGGAAGGTGATGGAGACGTTGGTGAAGATGATGGAGGTGTTGGTGAAGATCGCGGTGATGATGATGGCCCCCGGCGGCGTTCCGGTGCCACCGGAAGCAAGGGGGAGAGAGACCCCCTTCTTCTTCTTCCTTGACCTTCTCCCTAGATGGGAGAAGGGTTTCCCCTCTGGTCCTTGGCTCCCATCGCATGGGAGGGGCGAGAGCCCCTCCGAGATTGGATCTATCTCTCTGTTTCTGCGTTCTGGAATTCTGCCCTGGCACAGTTTCCTTTATATCTGGAGATCCGTAACTCCGATTGGATTGAAACCTTCGCCCAGATTGTTTTCCAAAAATTAGCTTTCTTGCAGCCAAAGAAGGGGGGCGCCCACTTGGAGTGGTGGTGTGGGCAACTCTCGTGGTCACCTCGGGCATCGTATCACGTTGATTCTTCCTCCCAAAAATCAAAAATATTCCAAAATAATTCTCCGTCTATTTTTATCCCATTTGGACTCCGTTTGATATGGGGTTTCTGTGGAACATAAAACATGCAACACATAGGAACTGGCACTGGGCACTGGATCAATATGTTAGTCCCAAAAAATAGTATAAAAAGTTGCCAAAAGTATATGAAAGTTGAATAATATTGGCATGGAATAATCAAAAAATATAGATACGACGGAGACGTATCAACATAGCAGTAGCACTTTTGTGGAAAAAGCGCTACTGGTATGATCATTAGCAGTAGCGTTTTTAGAAGTAGCGTTGGTTAGAGGGAAGCACTACTGCTATGGTCATTAGCAGTAGCGCTTTTTAAGTATGAACGCTATTAGTATACCTAGCCTGCCTGCAACAGTCTGGCAATTATAATAGTAGCATGTTTTGTATCCACAATGCTACTGCTATGTTAGTAGTAGCAGCACTCTTTGTGACAAAGCGCTTCAGCTATTTAGCAGCAGCGCTTCATTTTTAAAAGCGCTACTGGAGATCTCCTGTGTATAAGCATTTCCCTAGTAGTGTATGGGTGGGCGATTATTTTGCCTGCACCCTCTCTCCATGCCAAAGGGCACAGCCACAGTGGTGATGCACGTTCTGGGGCAAATAGCCACCCTCTGGCCGCTCCCGCCGCGGGCGAGGTCACAAGGCACACGTCAGCGTAGAACGGGAAGAGCCAGCCATTGTGCCCAATGGAGCCGCTGGACCGCAAGGCCCTCCACCGCGTCACGATGCCGTCCTGATGGCTAGTTCACAACAGTGAGGGCACGGCGCGGTCGCCACTGGCACCATTAGGAGCCGAGCAACACTGCGGTCTTCATCGTTATCACCTATGCTAAGCACTGCCTCAGAGGCCATTGTGCAGGCCCAACTGCTATGGAGATTTCCGCTGGCAAACGATCGGATGGATGAGGGGCATGCCACTATCCAAAGTATGATTGGTTTCGCCGACGCAGGAGGACCACAGTGAGCTTGCCCTCCACGGCCTCCCCAAGCAACGGCATCGGCTCGTGCGACTGGCCGCACGGAAGGGGCTACCCCCACAGTGCAGTCCCCACCTCGGCAAGCAATACGGGATCCATGTAACCAAGATCCTGACGACGTCTCGATGGCGTCCTCTGACCCTTGAGCACGTCAAGACCAGCAGCTAGCCCAGGAGGATAGGTGGAGGGAAGGCGCATGCGCCGTTGTCGAGCGGCACCGTGACAACCACTGCCAGCCCAATGGGTGCGACGGCCCTGACATCAACGAGCCCGTGCTCGAAGATGGAAGGTGCCTATCTTTCGAGGTCGGGTGCCCTTCCTTCACCCATGAGCTACGGCATGTCCGTTGGCCCTCTGCTCGCTTGTTAAATCCAGAGATACAGAGAAGCATGATGGGAGACTGATCCCAGTAGAATTCTTGAGCATATACACTATCGCTATTCAGGTTGCGGGGGAAGAGATGAGAAGGTATTCGCCAACTATTTCCCTTTGGCACTCAAGTCAAATGTGAGGTCTTGGCTGATGCACCTGCCGAAGAACTCCTCACAACTTGGGCTGACCTGTGTCATGAGTTCATTGGCGCCTTCACGGGCGGGCATCAAGAACCAAGACGGCCCAATGACTTGCAGCTTCTCTAGCAGAAGGAAGGAGAGACTCTGCGGAAGTACTTGCAAAGATTCAGCAAAGTCCAGAGAAATATTCCAGATATCCACCCAGCAACTGTGATAGCTGCCTTCCAATCTAATGTACGCCACCACAGGATACGTTCCAAGATGAACGTTAAGTTACCCAAGACCATGGAGGAGTTGTATACCTTGGTGGACAAGTGTGCTCGTGTGGAAGAGGGGAGGAAACTCCCTGGAGAGGAAGATTGCGTCGACATTGACTCAGAGGATGACGATGAGTCCACAAGTCAGAGAAAGTAGAGCAAGAAGCGTAACAAGAAGCACAAGGATAAGGCAGTGTTGAAAGTTGAGAGATCGGGCACACCTAGTACCGACAAGAAGGCTAAGGCCGAAACCCCCGGCAAGGAGGCTGCCACATGCGCTGACTGCTAGGAGGCTGCGGCTGCCGAAAAGGCTGGGAAAGGTGTGTACCGTACTGCAAGATTCATCGGACCAAGGGCAACGATCTCCAAGAGTTTCATCAGGTTGAGCAGCTCGCCAAGAAGCAGAGGACTGAGTATGAGAAGTGTGGTAAGGAAAAAGGTCAGCACGACGCTCGCAGAAAGGGTCGGGGCGGTGAAGCAAATCGCCCCGGCAAGGCTCCATGGAACCAAGGGAAACCCATCATGGACTGAGAGAAGGGAGATTGCAATGATGAAAGTGATGGAGGAGATGAAGAGGAAATCGGTGAGCAGGAATTCCAAAAGGCCACTGACGCCCTGTGCATTGACGGGGATGCATCGTTGTACTCCTCTCACCGCCAACTTAAACAGTGGGCGCGTGAAGTCAATGCCATGGAGCTAGTGGTGGGTTCACGGAAACTTCTCAAATGGTCACGCATGCCCATCATCTTTGATGACGAGGATCATCTTGACCGCACCACTGCGGTAGGGTGCTTGACATTGTTGGTTTCACCAACAATCCGCAACCTCAAGGTCACAAAGATGTTGGTTGATGGCGGGGCTGGGTTGAATCTGATTTCCCCACAAGTTCTCAACAAGCTCTAGATCGCAGAGGAAGAGCTTAAAGCCTCAGGCATGTTTCAAGGAGTCAATCCCGGTAGGAGTCGTCCTAAGGGAAAATTCACGTAGCCCGTGACATTTGGCGGAGAATTGACCTATCGGACTGAGAAGACTGTGTTTGATGTGGTTGACCTCCTCCTGCCGTACAATGGAATCCTTGGGTGCCCGGCCCGATGGGCGTCATTTCCATACCATTAGATAAGAAAGATGCAATGATATGCGTGGATAAGCTGTATCGGGATGCTATCACGGCACAGGCCGCCGAAGCCGCAGTGCCCGCCAAGGAAAACAAAGGAAAGAAGGATAGTGAGGACGCCGGCAAGTAATCCAAGAAGCGTGCCCAGTGCACGGCACCTGTGGATGACATGCCGGAGAGTTCCAACAACAAGAGGACCAAGGCTCCTGCACCCCATGTGAAAAAGGTCTCGATAGGGCTGGCTAGTGTTGATGGTACTTTTACCATCTGTGCCACCCTCGATTACAAATAGTAAAGTGCGCTTGTTGCCTTCCTGCGGGCGAATATTGATGTGTTTGCCTGGCAACCATCTGATATCCCCGGTGTTCCCAGGGAGGTAATCGAGCACCACCTTGCTGTCTGCCCCAATGCCCGACCCGTCAAGCAGAAGGTGTGGAAGAAGGCCTTGGAGCGGCATCAGTTCATTTCCAAAGAGATCAAGAAACTTGAGGCAACTGGTTTGCTTAGAGGAGTACTACATCCAACATGGTTAGCAAACCCAGTGGTTGTGCGCGTGGCTAATGGGAAATGGAGGCTATGCATAGATTTTAGGGATTTGAACAAGGCATGCCCGAAGGACCCATTCCCCTTGCCGTGCATTTACCAGATTGTGGATTCCACTTCCTGGTGTGATCTGCTCTCCTTCTTGGATGCGTACTCGTGGTACCATCAGATATTCATGTTTTAAGGAAGACAAAGAGAAGACCTCGTTCATCACCCCATGCGGCACATACTGCTTTGTGCGCATGCATTTCAGTTGAAGAGTGTCGGTTCCACTTTTGCGAGAGCAGTCCAAATTGATTTTGAGCCATAGTTACACAAAAATATTGAAGCTTATATAGATGATATGGTGCTCAAGACCAAGGACAAATCGTCACTCATCCACGATTTGGAAGAGACATTTGCCAATATGCGCAAGATCAACTTGAAGTTAAACCAGAGAAATGTCTGTTTGGCGTGCCCTCCCGTAAGCTACTTGGTTTCTTTGTGTCCTATTGCAGGATCGAAGCCAACCCAGATAAGATCAAGGCCATCAAGCAGATCCAGGAACCCAAGACAGTTAAAGACGTGAGACATCAGAGGGGATGTGTTGCCGCGCTGAGCAGATTCATCTCCAGATCTGCCGAGCGTGCCTTTCCGTTCTTCAAAAGTTTGAAGAAGACAGTTAAAGAAGTGGACCCCGGAAGCAGATGCAACATTGCAAGATCTAAAGAGCTACATGTCTTCTGTGCCCACTTTAGTTGCACCCAGGCCACAGGAGCCGCTGCTGCTGTATCTGGCAGCGACTAATCAGGTGGCCAATGCAGCATTAGTGGCGTAACGGGAAGTAGAGGAAACAACAACCTCAGCGGACACCCCGCCAAGAGTAGAGGGAGAGGGTAGCCCGGCAAGGTCAAATATAGATCAGGATAAAGAGAAGCATGATAGTGAAGGCAACCCCAAGGACACGGCAAGGAAGAAAGTAGTGCAGCGCCTAGTATACTTCACCAGTTCCGTATTACATGGGGCTAGATCCCGGTATTCTAGTGTGCAAAACTTGATTTTTGGCCTCGTCATGGCCTCAAGGAAACTGCAGCACTACTTCCAAGCCCATGAGATCACAGTTGTCACACAGTTTCCATTGCAAAGGATACTCCGGAACCTAGAGGGTACCGGGATAATAGTGTAATGGGTTCTAGAGGTATCCAGCTTTGGCCTGAAGTTTGACAGCACATCAACAATTTAGAGCAGGGCATTGGAAGAGTTTATTGCAGAATGGACGCCGACCCATGATTAGGAAGTGCTAGAAATAGTTATTCCTAGCAAGGAATAACCTCAATAATGGATCATGTATTTCGATGGCGCCTTGATGCGGAGCATCCCACGATCATCCCCATGGACATATCTACATCTCCCACGACACCACTTGGACCAATGACAAGAGCTCGAGCAAAGGCTATCGAAGATAAGGTGAACTCGTTCCCCTCCGAACTACCACTTTCTACCTATGAGACATGGCTACTACCTCATGCGGAGACCCTATGTGTGATTAGGTATTTGGAGGGAATCCATGGACCAACTGTTCCCAACGGACAAGATGGTGAGGACACCAAGTTCAATGGACAAGAAGAAGGACCGCTCGAAACTCCCAGTCATCGAACGACCGACGCCTCTTGGACGTCCGACGCCTGGAGGCTCCAACCGACCAGCCAAGTCCCAGCCTTTGCACGCTACAGCGGCCGGACGACCGACGCCGACCGGACATCCGACACATCCAAGCGCCCGGCCGAACGAGCCTCTCCAAAAGATCGGCACCACCACACCAGGACGACCGAACAACCGGGCGACCGACTCCAACCGGACGACCGACAAGTCCTGACCAGAGACAAAACATCAGACGCACGACCGACACCAGATGTCCGGACCCTCGCGAGCCTTCGGACGACCGGTGACCGTCGGACGTCCGACGCCTGTGTGACCGCCCGTGTGTTGGGTCGAAGCCACTTACCCTTTTGTCCACTTGGCCTATAAATAGACCTCCTCCGCCCTCTTTCTAGGGTCAACATTGTGATAGCTCATATTTGAGATAGAGCTTTGCTCATCCACTTGGTTACTTCTGCATCGGAGTCGAGCGCCTCTTCGGAGAAGATCCCCCAAGCGGATTCAAGACCACTTTATGGGAAGACCCTTCAAGACCTCCTCGCAGAGAAGACCCTTTGTATCATCCCTTGTTCATTTTGAATCATGTATCTCTCTTTGTGTTTCAAGGATCTAGCACATGTGTGACTATCTCTCGTTGGTTGAGTGATTTCTCTTGTGTTTCCCTCGTGTTTCCCTCGTTCCCCTCTTGTGTTCTTCGTGTTCTTTGTAGGATTCCCTCCAATCATGAAAGATCAGGCATCTAGGGTTCTACCCTACATCATCTTTGTTATCATGAGACACATTGATCACGTATTTGGAGCCCCTACCATTTGTTTTCTAGGTTGATTTTGTTGTGTTCTTCCCCAATTTCGAAAATCCCCACCAAAAATAGCCCCAATTTTTTTTGTGATTTGTTGGTGTGATGAAGTTTTGTTGGATTTGATCCATGGATTTGCTTTGCCACGAGTGGATCTAGATTTCCCCCATCATCTCCACCATTTCCATCCACAAAATCGCTCGGATTTGACCATTTTCACCATCTAAACCTCGAAATATCGAGTTCATCCCGTGCTCGAAATCGCCCAGGCACCGGACGTCCGACTAGCATCGGTCGTCCGCCACCATCGGTCTTCTGACCATCCCTGATGAAAATGAATATTTTCAGTTCAGTTTTCCCCACCATTCCACCTCCTCTTCCACATACGCACTTGCATGCCACCACTGCTTTCCGTAACCACCATCGCTCACCCGTTTTGCACTCCGACAAATTTTGACACGTTTTGGTCTTTGGGAATTTGTGTTTTGGTTCCCATTTCCTATTGTGTTCTGGCTATCTAGGTTCGGTTCTACATCACCATCACCACCGCTCATCTTCGCCAAGGACTCGTCATCGCCAACAACCGTTCTTTCTTACAAACGACTACCTCAACAGTAACCTCCATATCATCTTAGTATCATGATATATTTTAATGGTACATTCCTTGCCATTGCATTGATAACCACCATAGCCTTACTTTTGCGTTGCTTACCAATCGAGACTAGCCTTTGAGTATTTGCACATTAGTGATCATACCTCCCGTAGCATACATACCATAGTATCGTGGTGCATATCTTGGTATCATTTTTTGTGTCACAAAGTTGTCATCGCATGCACAATTGCTATCTTCGTTCGTGAAGTTTTGCATGAGAAAAGAGCTCAAAAGTGAAAGAGCCAAACAAGCTTTTAAGCAAAGAGGAAAAGATAAGCAAAGAGCTCATAAGCAAGAACCATAGCATCATACTACTTTAAGATTGTCATACTCGATCATCTTGGATCATATCACTAGAATACCATACACATAGCATATTTGGGATAGAAGTCGTTGCATTTTTTGTTAGTAGGTTGTGCACAAGTTCCATATCCGCCTGTTGTGCAATCGTGCTAGCATCTCTTTAGTGTTGTGCAACAAGAGCATTTTCGTGGATTCCACATTTTGGCTCATTCCTTGGTTGCACGACCCCACTTATCTATTTGCGTGTGTGTTTTCGTGTGCCATATCTTGCTGTTGGTCTACTTGTTGCATTTGCAAATTTGTGAATATTTTCCAACATTATTGAGGCTCACTTCAAATTGCATCAAATTTTGTGCCACCATCCTAACCGAACTCCACCATAAGCTTTTACTTGTGTAGGTGTGAGAATCGACAAGAATTGGTACTAATTGTGCTATTTCGTTGTTCCACATTTGAGTGATCATTGATCCATCTTCAACATCGGTCAAGGTACATTTGGTATAAGTTCTTCTCTTTCTCCCACTCACTTATTTGTTTGGAATGATAGATAGGGCAAGTTCTTCTACCAACCCACTCTTCATCGAGCAAGACGATGACATGTCATCCTATGTCACCAAGAGCCACATCTTCGGTGCACAACGAGCTTTGCATCAAGGACAACAAGCTATGAGCAACCGCATCGACAATCTCGCCACCGACTTGCGACTCTCCGAGCAACGAACAAGAGACTACTTCAACAACAAGCTTGATGCTCACAAAAAAAAGAACGATGCAAGAATGGATGAGATTCATGCCTTGCTGGTGAACCGCCATTCTACCACTTTGTCCTACTCAACACGGAGCTGCTCGAGTCGACAATCCGACCACACCCACTCCGGCTCAAGTACAATGACATTGAACACTATACATCGAGCCATGCATCAAGACCGTCAAGAAACTCGCAATCCTCTACAGGGCGATCATCCACAAGAGCAATTCGACGATCAAGCACATCGTCATCGACAAAACCAAGTCCCTCTTACACAAGCACAAGAAAGGAAACGTCAACGTCTCCAAGAGGAAGAGCGAGCGCGACAACATCAATACGAACAAGACGCCGAAGCTCAACATCTTCAACAACAACAACCTGAAGCACAAGCTCTCGAGGAGCAATGTGCCCTTCAAGAATCAAGTCGAGCCATTGCCAACTACAACTAAGATAGGCGCAATCAAGAAGAAACACTACACAAAGAAATTCAAGACCGAAACTACCAAGCAAGAGTGCATCGTCAAGTTCCTCAAGCTCCTCCACAAGCTTGACAAGCTCCTCCACAACCTCAAGTTCATCTAGAGCAAGATGACTATGGAAATCCTCCATGCCAAGAGCAACATGAGGTTGATAATCCTCCACGTCAAGGGCGTCATCATCACTCTCTACCCCAACACAATGAAGAGCAATGCTATGGCAAGCTCAAATTCACCATGCCCAAGTTTCATGGAAGCAATGATCCCGAAGAGTACCTATCATGGGCATTGAAGGTCGACAAAATCTTTCGCTTGCACAACTATGAGGAGGAGAAGAAGATCGCTATGGCATCCCTTGAGTTCCAAGACTATGTGCTCATATGGTGGGAACCAGTCCTTGAGCGCCGAGAAGCAAGAGGTGAACCACCAATCACCACATGGGGGCAAATGAAAGATGTCATGCCCGCACGCTTCGTGCGAACCTACTACAACAGCGATCTCTTCAAGAAACTCCAACTCCTCAAGAAAGGAACAAAGAGCATTGAAGAATAATACAAGGAAATGGAATTTCCATGATAAGAGCCAATGTCACGGAAAATGATGAGCAAACTATGGCCTGTTTCTTGAATGGCCTCAATCATCCCATCAAGAAGATTGCCGACTTCCAACCCTACTCCAACCTCATTGAGCTCGTGCATCAAGCTACCAAAACGGAACGTCAAGTGCAAGATGACCTCAAGTACGCCAAGTACTCTTCAAAGAGCTATGGCTTCTCCAACACCCAAGCTTCAACGACTCCACCAACTTCTACCTCAACCAAACCATCTTCAAGCAACGACGACAAGTCGAGTTACAAGAAAACTTCGATAACCTCAAGTCGTCCTCTTACTACAAGCAACTTCAAGCCGCGCGATTCATCATCTAATCCAACTGATGAGACCGTCAAGACAAGTTCTATCAAGTGTTTCACTTGCGGCGGCCAAGGCCACAAGTCTTTTGAGTGTACAAACAAGCGCACCATGATCCACAACGATGACAGAACATATGGCTCCATGAGTGAAGAGGAAATGGAAGCCCTTGAGCAAGTGGCCATGCACCAGTGCGTGAACAAAGGTGAAGATGATCAAGTCTTTTGTGATGAGGATTCGAGCCCCGCTCTCATTGTTTCCAAAGTCTTGACTCTTCAACATCAACAAGACGAAGACCAAAGATGCCATATCTTCCACACCAAGGCCGGCATCAATGGGAGGTCCGTCAAGGTCATCATAGATGGAGGTAGTTGCCACAACTTGGAAAGTGAAGAACGATGCTCCAAGCACCAATTGGTCAAGAGGAAGCACCCGTACCCCTACAAGGTAGAATTGCTAAGCGATTCCGCCACTATCCAAGTTGAGTATACGGTCAAAGTCTCCTTCAAAATTGGAGCATATGAAGACACTTTGGAGTGTGACACTACTAGGAAAAGGCCTGCTAGTGGCGCACCTGTTTTGCCTACTAATGGCGCACCACATAGAAGTGCGCCATTAGTAACAATTTTTTTTCAAAAAAAATTCAATTTTTTGAGAATTTTTTTTTCAATTTTTTTAATTTTTTTCTTAATCTCGAGTCACTATGGATTAATCTTGGGTCTATATGCTTAATCTCAAGTCAAATCGCACTAAGTGGTCAAATTTCCCGGAAGGTCAACCAACCTCATACTACTCCAGCCCGAGCACGCTTAACTTCGCAGTTCTATCCAACCCCAGCACCACCTCAGTTAACAGGCACTTGTTGATATATCTATCATATCAATCCTATTAAACATTGTTGATGTCTAGGACTTTGTTCATGTTCATGAGTATGATGAATTTTTGAAAAACATTTCAAACTTCCCGGTCATATTACGTATCATTTTTGGAAAAAAAATCCAAAAAAAACCGAAACCAATTTTTTATGTTACTAGTGCCGCACCTAGCAAACGGTGTGCCACTATTAAGTTTGAAATTTTTTGAATTTTTTTGCCTCTAGATCTTGAAAACCCCGTAACATTTTTTATGTTAGGTTTTTGAGGATTTTTCATATAAAAAACTTTTCGAGTAGATGATTTTTCATATAAAAAACTTTTTAATCCGAGTTCGTATGCAAAAGTTATGCCCATTTTACAAATTCCAGAGAGATTTTGCAAATAAAGTCGAAATTCATATTTGTAAATTTTCCCAAAAACTAGACCACATATCACATGGGAAACTTATTTTCTTTTAAATTTATGACATTTCTATCATTTTCTTTTATTTATTTTTAAAACTGAAAAGGCGGTCCACAGGAGGGTGCAGTCGGTGGATTTTTTTGGGCCAAGTTAGTAATGGCGCACCATGGGAGTGGTGCACCATTACTAGTTCAATTAGTAATGGCGCACCACTCCCGCGGTGTGCCATTACTAGTTTTGAAAAAAAATAAAAAAAAATTGAAAAAAAATTACTAGTGGCGCACCGTGGATGTGGTGAGCCATTACTAGTTTTAACTAGTAATGACGCACTATCCCATGGTGCGCCATTACTAGTTTTGAAAAAAAATAAAAAATTTGAACAAAAATTACTAATGGCACACCGTGGATGTGGTGCGCCATTACTAGTTTAACTAGTAATGGCGCACTATCCCCTGGTGCGCCATTACTAGTTTTGAAAAAAATAAAAAAAATTGTTACTAATGGCGCATCGTGGATGTGGTGTGCCATTAGTATTTGGACACAAACGGCGCACCAACACATGGTGCGCCATTAGTGTCCATATCATCTATAGCCCTTTTCCTAGTAGTGTGATGTCGTCCCGATGTCCGTTTGCCATCTCCTTCTTGGTTGACCATGGCAATTTGACTGTAGCGTCATCCACAATGGATGTACAAATCACTATAGCTTCAAGATGAAAGGCAAGGAGTACGTGCTACGACCTATGTCTCCAAATCAAGTGATTGCCTACAAGCAAGCCACCCATCGTGGAGAAAAGAGTGAGAGAGTGACTCACCCAGAAGAGAGTGAGTGCCACAAGCCAAAATCGAGTGCCTCCATGATGAACGACAAGAAAAACTTAGTCATATTTGCCACCAAAAGTGAGGTGAGATAAGTGTGTGAGAACCCATCAAGTGTTATGCACTATGTCCTCGTGTGCAAGGACGAAGCACCAAAAACTAACACCTCTCACAATCTACCTTTAGTGTTGTCTTCTCTTTTGCAGGAATTCCAAGATGTTTTCCCCGATGAGCTACCTCCGGGTCTACCTCCCCTACGAGGCATTGAGCACCGAACCGACCTCATTCCCGGAGCACCTCTACCTAACAGGACTCCCTACCGCGTCAACCCCAAGGAAACTAAGGAGATCCAACGGCAAGTACAACAACTCAACGACAACGGTCAAGTACGTGAAAGGTTGAGTCCTTGCACTATTCCGGTCATACTTGTTCCAAAGAAATATGGTACTTATCGCATGGTTTCTGATTGCCGTCCATCACTGCTACCATCGTTAGATATCATTACCCTATTCCACGCTTAGATGATATGATTGATGAGCTTAGCAGAGCCGCCATTTTCTCTAAGATTGATCTTAAGAGTGGCTACTATTAAATACGCATCCAAGAAGGTGATGAATGGAAGACCACATTTAAGACCAAATTTGGCTTATATGAATGGCTAGTTATGCCCATGGGTTTATCCGAAGCACCTGGTACTTTCATGCGAGTCATGCACTTTGTTCTTCGTCGCTATATTGGTGTATTTTTTGTGTTCTATTTTGATGATATTCTTGTCTTTAGCAAATACCTCAAAGATCATGTCACCCATCTTAGAACTGTGTTGCAAACCCTTAGGAAAGAGCGACTTTATGCTAATATGGACAAATGCCTTTTTGGTGTTGATAAGCTTGTTTTCTTGGGTTTTGGTGTGTCTTCTAATGGTGTTCATGTAGATGAATCTAAGATCAATGCTATTAAGACAAGGCCCCAACCAAAAAACTTGCAACAAGTGCATAGTTTTCTTTGTTTAGCCGATTTCTATCACCGCTTTGTGAAGGATTTTAGAACCATTGCTTCACCTTTAAATTCTTTGAGTAAGAAAAATGTGCCTCTTGTTTGAGGACCATCCCAAGACACCGCATTTAATGAGCTTAAAAATTTGCTTACTCATGCTCCTGTGCTTGCATTACAAACTTTGACAAACCTTTTGAGATTCATTGTGATGCTAGTGATAATGGCATAGGAGGTGTGTTAATGCAAGAAAAGCGCCCTATAGCATAATTTAGTGAGAAACTTTCCGTAGCGCAACTCAATTATCCCATCTATGACAAAGAGCTATATGCTTTAGTGCGAGTTTTGCGTGAATGGGAACATTATCTTCGCCCTCATGAATTTATCATTCATACCGAATATGAAACACTTAAGTACTTAAAGGGTCAAACTAAGTTGAACAAGCATCATGCTAAGTGGATTGAATTCATTGAGTCTTTTCGTTATGTCATCAAGTACATCAAAGGTAAGGAAAATGTAGTGGCGAATGCTCTTTCCTGCATATGCGCATTTATCAAATAACTTGAATTGAATGGCATTGGCTTTGAGCACATAAAAGACTTGTATGCGCATGATCCTACTTTTTCTATTCCTTATGCCAAATGTTGGACGCATACATCTTGGGAATGATACTACATCAAGGATGATTATCTTATGAGAGCTAACAAACTTTGCATTCCCGAGTCTTCTCTTCGTTTGTCCTTCCACAAGAGGCTCATGGAGGCAGACTCATGGGACACTTTGGACAAGACAAGACATTCTCTACGCTCTCCAAGAACTATTTTTCACCCAAGATGTTCTGCGACGTCTCATGCTTCACAGACCGATGCTCTACATGTCGCAAAGCTAAGTCAAAATCTCAATCCCATGGTCTTTACATGCCTCTTCCTATTCCTTATCAACCTTGGGAAGACATTAGCATGGACTTTGTACTTGGTTTGCCTAGAACTCAAAAATGGAAGGATTCTGTGTTTGTTGTTGTGGACCGATTCTCTAAGACGGCTCATTTTATCCAATGCAATAAGATAGACAATGCTTCACATATTGAAAATCTTTTTTGTAGGGAAATCTTGCACCTACATGGACTGCCAAAGACGATTTTCTCGGACCGCGATGTCAAGTTCTTGAGTTACTTTTGGAAGACTCTATGCGCCAAGCTCGGAATCAAGCTCTTGTTCTCTTCGGCATACCATCCTCAAACCAACGGCTAAACGAAGGTGACAAACCGAACACTCTCCAATCTACTTCGCGTGTTGATCAAGAGGAACATAAATGAGTGGGAGGAGTGCCTGCCCATCACCGAGTACAACTACAACTGTGCAAGACATTCGACTACCGGAAAGTCCCCCTTCGAGGTCATCTACGGCTTCAACCTGTTGTCCCCATTAGACTTTCTTCCTCTTTGTCGGCGTTCTGGGAACGGGGGTACCTAGACTTGCCTGCCTGTGGCCTGCGGCGTGGCTCGAGGAGTGGCCCAGTATGGCCCATCTTCATCAACACATGCTCAAGACCCTCGCGAGGGGCCAAGCATCACGGGGCGGACGACAGGAGGCTTCCTCAGGCACGGCCTCGTCAGGCTTGCTTGCGAGGAGGCGGAGAGATCAAGGCGGGGTACCTCACGAGGTGCCCGTGACGCAAGCCATGACGACCAAGGCGAGGCGGGCGCCAGGCGGGCACCGGCCTGCGCAGAGTCCTTGTTTCCCCTTTGGTGCAAAGGGGGCAAGCGGAGGCAAGGGTATCAAGCAAAGGCAACCATTTCGGTGCAACAAGACCAAGACCACCAGGACGGCAGAGCGGAGGTCATCGTGGAGCCCAAGCCAGCGTCACCGTCAGGGTCTTTGGCAGGCGGGGACCAACTTTAGTGAGGATAAGTGTACTAGATGTTCCCCTTCAAAATGGCCAATTGTTGGCGCCCTTCCCGCTCAATATTTGGGAAGAGGCCCGGGGCCTTCGTTTATAAATAGGACTAGCCACCCACAGGGAAGAGAGAGGAGATCCGCATCTAAGAGAGAGAGAGAGAGGCGACTGAACTCCCGCTAGCAGTTCATCGCACCAGCCAAGAACAGACCCCCGCGAGGCTGTTCTTCCCTTGTACTGTTCCACATCAGCCCCAGAGGCAATCCACCACACCACAAACTGGAGTATGGTATTACACCACAATGGTGGCCTGAACCAGTATAAATCTCGTGTCCCTTGTGTTGTTCTTTGTGTAGTTTAGATCCTGGCGAGGCAGTGAGACATGGGTAGGCTGGAGGTGTGATATCTTCGTGCACCCCAGTGTTCGAACCTCAAGGGTCTGCCGGAACCCGAAATCTGACATTTGGCGTGCCAGGTAGGGGTGCGCCGAAATTTGCCTTCCGCCGCCTCATGTTTCGCCACCCGTCGCATCATCGTCAACATGTCTGGCGACCCGACGGGCAATCCTGATCCCTGGGCGGCCTGGCCTGCCCACGCAGAGCCGCTTGCCCAGGGTGACCTCAACCCCGTGCCCCAGGCAGCCTGCGGTCCGCAGGGCACTACAGGCTGCGGGCGACGTGGTCAGACGACACCAGCTCTCACACCGCGGTAGGTGCGGTCGGCAGCAAGGGCCTCGAGCCACGCCGTGGCCACGGTGCCATACTCACGGCGAGAGAAGGCGAACTCAAGGGCCGCGCTCACGGTAGCTCGAGAGCTACTGCAATGCAGGTTGCTAGAGGGCGGCCGCGACATGCTACTGGAGCGGGTGGCGGAGCTCCTGGGCTCCGCCGCCTTGGCGGCTCACCCCTTCTGCACCCAGCTGCCGCCTTAGGCCCAAGGTGGATCACACAGAGGTCCCACACGCGCCCGCATAGCTCCAAGCGGATTCCAGGGCCACTCCAACACCAACCTGGCCGTCAGCGCCTGGCCACCAACGGTGCCGCCTCCGCCTCCGAACATCGAAATGGGATCCACTACAGCCCACGGTCCCGGTGAGCCACCGCGCTACCACTCCCAGATTGGCACAGTGAGCAGAACTGCATGGCACATGGGGCACTACGGCAAGGCATTCGGGGCGACGGCCCTGGAGGCGTATGTGCCCCACATGATAGATCAAGGACACGCGCAGGAGGAAGACCATGGCCAGTTCCTCGGCCCAGGCTGGGGAGAAGAAACACCCGAGGCTAAGCTCTTTCAGGAGCCCAGGAAGGCCCTGTCGACCGTGCCGGAGGCAGCGACTATCGGGTATCGCTAATCCCTCAGGAACAGACATGTCCAACCCTGGCCGGACGCATCCGCCGCCGCGCCCGAGCCAACATGAAGCCGCCACATGGTGCTCCCCGCCACCAGCCGCCGCGCCCCGCCGCCAGGCCCGTTGGGGCCCGAGGCCGGCCCGCCCCGGGCCCGATCTGGGCCGCGCCCCGACCCGC
>NC_041387.1:324995117-325007463 GCF_002162155.2 Triticum dicoccoides | reverse complement strand
CGACCCCGGCCATCACCGCCTCGTCGCCGCCTGACCTCGCCTCCGGCCAGATCCGGGCAGGTCCGGCCCGGATCCGGCGCCCCTCGCCGCGGAGCCGCCCTTCCCCTCGTCTCCCGCGCCGTCCCGCCGAGCTCGCCGACATGCAGCTTCGGCGATTTTCGTAATTCGCGTCCGGATCTAGATCTGCAGGTTGACCTCCAAAATTTTGCCTAAGTCCCTGATATTTGCACATTCTGATGCTATGTTTGACCTGCCATATCTCCTAGCATACTGCTCCATTTTGCATGCTTAATATGTCAAATGTTCATTGTGAGATGCTCTACATTTCATTACATTGTGCCATGTTTGTTTGAGTCCATCTTGATGCCCTAATCATCATTGCAAGAGTGCTATATGATATTAATCTGCTGAAACTGTTATAACTTGATGATGTCATTTTTGTTGCATTTGATGTGTGCATCCTATGAGCTTGATGTATACATGTGTTTTGTACTAAATCGTGCCATATTCACAGTGGTGCCATCCTTGTATTTTTGTGGGTCTTGTAGTGAGTGCATCGACCTTGTTAAGTAGGGTACTTGCTGTTACTGTTTTGCTAGTCTGAATCTGCTATATCATGATGCTATGTAAACCTGCTGCTACAAGTCATTCTATGCATAATATAGACACGTTCACTAAGGATTATTTGTTATACATGTCATGCTCTACCCATTCATGCCCCTGGTTGCAATTATAGCCTGCTGTACGTTGTTGTAATCTTGCTCTCAAATTGCTAAATAATGTTGCTGTCAGCCTGTTAACATTAAGTTCAGTTTTGCCATGAGCTTTGCTAGTGATCCATGTACCTTATGAACTTGCTCTTGCCATGCTTAGCTTCATAAACATGTATTCTTACTGTTTGTTTCCTTGCCATACCATGTATTGCTCTGTGGTGAGTGGTACAAGCTCACCAACATGCCTACTCATTGTTGTTCCTGCCATGTCTGAATCTGTCATATAACTTGCCATGTTTGCATGGGTGCGATCTTATCTTCTGTGCCTTTCTGGCTCATGGTCAGTAAGGGACTTTTGTTTTATGCAATTAGTAGATTCATGCCATGACTTGGTTTGCCATGATAAGTTCCTGTAACATGTTGTTTGATAGCTCTAAACATTGCAACCTGATGTTATTTCTGTTAATGACTGAAACTGTTATTATTTGCAATCTTGCCATGTCCTTTTGAGCATGTTCTAGTGATTTCTGGAGATAGCTCAGTGTTCATGTTTTGTCATGCTTTACCTGTACATCATGTCCATGCCTTTTTTTTCTCGTTGGGATGCTTTAGCTTGTTGTTTTGGTGCTTGCAATATGCCTAGTTGCTGTTTTGGACAGCTTGTCCTTTAAACTTGTATAGTGTATGTGTTGCCCCGTTGCCCCGTTCTGAGTGTGCTCTATATGAAACTTATTTAGAATTGCATGTAGTTTCATATTATAATGTTGCATCCTTGATTTTAGGTGTTTGCTTGATGTTTGGATGCATTTAGCATCAATGCCATGTTTAACTTGTTTTGCTCATATCTTCTAGGCTGTAGCTCCGAACTAAATGAACTTTATATGTAACTTGACTAGAACTTCGTGTAGATCCTCTTGGTGCAACTTAACTTGTTCTTTAACAACTTGAACATAAGGTTTAATCAGATCTGGACCAATTTCTAAATTTGCATATGAGGACTTACCGGAATTGTTATATGTTGTTTCCGGCCTCATTTAAACTTGCTTTGATGTGTTGCTCTTGTTTGCATCATCTCTTGCCATGAGTAGCTTCATGTAGCTTTGTCATGAATCATACTTGGTTGAGCATCATGTCTTGTTCATGTGTGGTTTGTTTACCATGTTGTGTGCTTCTTCTCGATAGTTCCTGTTTTGTTGCGATCGTGAGGATTCGTTCGTCTACGTGGGTTCGTCTTCTTCATGGACTCATTCTTATTCCTTGTGGGATTTCAGGCAAGATGACCGTCACCTTGGATCTCATTACTATCATTGCTATGCTAGTTGCTTCGTTCTATCGCTATGCTGTGCTACCTATCACTTGTTCTTCAAGCCTCCCAATTTGCCATGTCAGCCTCTAACCTTTTTCACCCTTCCTAGCAAACTGTTGCTTGGCTATGTTACCGCTTTTGCTCAGCCCCTCTTATAGCATTGTTAGTTGCAGGTGAAGTTTGAAGATTTCTCCATGGTGGATAGGATTATGTTGGGATATCACAATATCTCTTATTTAATTAATGCATCTATATACTTGGTAAAGGGTGGAAGACTCGGCCTTATGCCTGGTGTTTTGTTCCACTCTTGCCGCCCTAGTTTCCGTCATACCGGTGTTATGTTCCTGGATTTTGCGTTCCTTACGTGGTTGGGTGATTTATGGGACCCCCTTGACAGTTCTCTTTGTATAAAACTCCTCCAGCAAGTCCCAACCTTGGTTTTACCATTTGCCTCACCTAGCCCTTTTTCCCTTGGGTTTCTGGAGCCCGAGGGTCATCTTTATTTTACCCCCCCAGGCCAGTGCTCCTCCGAGTGTTGGTCCAAACTAGAGCACCGTGCGGGACCATTCCTTGGCAACTTGGATTACGTCGATACCTGTATGCTTAGCTTATCCGGTGTGCCCTGAGAACGAGATATGTGCAGCTCCTATCGGGATTTGTCGGCACAGCGGGTGGTCTTGCTGGTCTTGTTTTACCATTGTCGAAATGTCTTGTAAACCGGGATTCCGAGACTGATCGGGTCTTCCTGGGAGAAGGAATATCCTTCGTTGATCGCGAGAGCTTATCATGGGCTAATTTGGGACACCCCTGCAGGGTATTTTCTTTCGAAAGTTGTGCCCGTGGTTATGTGGCAGATGGGAATTTGTTAATGTCCGGTTGTAGATAACTTGACACCAGATCCGAATTAAAACGCATCAACTGCATGTGTAGCCGTGATGGTCTCTTTTCGGCGGAGTCCGGGAAGTGAACACGGTTTTTGGATTATGTTTGACGTAAGTAGGAGTTCAGGATCACCTCTTGATCATTGCTAGCTTCACGACCGTTCCGTTGTTTCTCTTCTTGCTCTTATTTGCGTATGTTAGCCACCATATATGCTTAGTCGCTGCTGCAACCTCACCACTTTACCCCTTCCTTTCCCATTAAGCTTTGCTAGTCTTGATACCCATGGTAATGGGATTGCTAAGTCCTCGTGGCTCACAGATTACTACAACAACAGTTGCAGGTACAGGTTGTGTGATGATCTTGACGCGAGAGCGATGTTTACTTGTTTTGGAGCTCTGCTTCTGCTTCTTCTTCGATCAGGGGATAGGTTCCAGGTCGGCAGCCTAGGCTAGCAGGGTGGATGTCGTTTGAGTTTCTGTTTATGTTTCATCCGTAGTCGGATGGTGATCTTATGTAAGATGATGTTGTATTCGTGTGGCATTGTATGCCTTATGTATGTATCCCCATCTATTATGTAATGTTTATGTAATGATATCCACCTTGCAAAAGCGTTTCAATATGCGGTTCTATCCTTGGTGGGACTTTTGAGTCTCTTTAGGATAGTATCGCATATTGGGCGTGACACCTTGATCTTTAAAGGTGCTCTGCATTTATGTTTTGCGGTCTCAGAAAGGGCTAGCGAGATACCACCTTGTTATATCATATTATGATTGTTTTGAGAAAGCGTTGTCATCCGATATTTATTAGTATTGCTCGCTAGTTGATTATGCCATTGATATGAGTAACTTGAGACCTAAGTGTTATTGTGAATATGGTTAGTTCATAATCTTCGCTGAAAAATTGAATGCTGGCTTTACATATTTACAACAACAAGAGCAAACAGAGTTTGTAAAAGTTTTTCTTTATCACTTTCACTTTATCCACTTAATTGCTTGAGGACAAGCAAAGGTTTAAGCTTGGGGGAGTTGATACGTCTCCAACGTATCTACTTTTCCAAACACTTTTGAACTCTAACTTGCATGATTTTAATGAAACTAACCCGGACTGACGCTGTTTTCAGCAGAACTGCCATGGTATTGATTATTGTGCAGAAAACAAAAGTTCTCGAAATGACCTAAAAATCCACGGAGATAACTTTTGGAAAATATAAAAAAATACTGGCGAAAGAATCAAGGCCTAGGGGCCTACACCCTGTCCACAAGGGTGGGGGGCACGCCCCCTCCCCCTGGGCATGCCCCCTGTCTCATGGGCCCCCTGATGCTCCACCGACCTCAAATCCAACTCTATATATTCCATTTCATGGAGAAAAAAATCAGAGAGAAAGTTTCATCGCGTTTTACGATACAGAGCCGCCACGAAGCCCTAATCTCTCTCGGGAGGGCTGATCTAGAGTTCGTTCGGGGCTCCGGAGAGGGGGATTCATCGCCGTCTTCATCATCAACCATCCTGCATCACCAATTTCATGGTGCTCACCCTCGTGCATGAGTAATTCCATCGTAGGCTTGCTGGACGGTGATGGGTTGGATGAGATTACCATGTAATCAAGTTAGTTTTGTTAGGGTTTGATCCCTAGTATCCACTATGTTCTGAGATTGATGTTGCTATGACTTTGCTATGCTTAATGCTTGTCACTAGGGCCCGAGTGCCATGATTTCAGATCTGAACCTATTATGTTTTCATGAATATATGTGATTTCTTGATCCTATCTTGCAAGTCTATAGTCACCTACTATGTGTTATGATCCGACAACCCCGAAGTGACAATAATCGGGATACTTCTCGGTGATGACCGTAGTTTGAGGAGTTCATGTATTCACTATGTGCTAATGCTTTGTTCCGGTTCTCTATGAAAAGGAGGCCTTAATATCCCTTAGTTTCCATTAGGACCCCGCTACCACGGGAGGGTAGGACAAAAGATGTCATGCAAGTTATTTTCCATAAGCACGTATGACTATATTCGGAATACATGCCTACATTACATTGATGAACTGGAGCTAGTTCTGTGTCACCCTATGTTATAACTATTACATGATGAATTGCATCCGACATAATTATCCATCACTGATCCAATGCCTACGAGCTTTTCACATATTGTGATTTGCTTATTTACTTTTCCATTGCTACTGTTACAATTACTACAAAACTGCTATCGTTACTTTTGCCACTGTTACCATTACTATCATACTACTTTGCTACTAAATACTTTGCTGCAGATACTAAGTTATCCAGGTGTGGTTGAATTGACAACTCAACTGGTAATACTTGAGAATATTGTTTGGCTTCCCTTGTGTCGAATCAATAATTTTGGGTTGAATACTCTACCCTCGAAAATTGTTGCGATCCCCTATACTTGTGGGTTATCACCGGGCGGAGCATGAAGTCGATGGCGGACCAGCTGTCACCCCCACCGCCCAGAGCGACACGCGCCCCGAGCATTGCCCACTATTGACCATGTGGAGAGAGATGAAATGGCAGAGCAAGGCCATGGACGG
This sequence comes from Triticum dicoccoides, assembly GCF_002162155.2. Lineage (NCBI taxonomy): Eukaryota > Viridiplantae > Streptophyta > Magnoliopsida > Poales > Poaceae > Triticum > Triticum dicoccoides. The sequence goes on along the minus strand of NC_041387.1, from coordinate 325,002,011 downwards.
GGCAATGCCCACTAAAGCCTCACACACGAAGGCGAAAGTGGAGAGGAGGACGATGGATCCGGGGTCCAAATGCTGCGCATGAACCTGGTAATGCCAGAGCACGACATTGAAGAAATCTGAAAAAGGGGGGACCAGGACGACGAAGAGAGCGTGAAGATGAAGGGGGATTTCGGTGGCCTCCATGTCATCGCCTTCCGAGGCAGGCCAGACCGTCATCGCCTTCCATTCGTTGGAATTAGCGGTTAGAGCCAACCAAACCTTGTCTAGCCCCTCCCAGATTATCACCATGGACCGGTCCAGCGCCAGTTCTGGCCCTGGCGAGGGCTTCGCTGCCGCACAGGCTTTCCCCTTCTTCGACCCAAGTGCCATGGCGATGGGGTGGATTGGAGCCAGCGCGGAATCTGGCGAAGGAAGCGCAAGCTCACATGAAAGAGGGGAGCAGAAGGCAATCGAGGCGCGCAATGATGGCTGGGCCGTGTATGCCAGGCACTCATCAAGTCAGGTAGTTGCCGAGGCAGCATGGGGAAGTGGAGACGGCCACGTCCCATCAAGCGCCACATGTCAGCTAGGCCCGCAAATAATTGGGGCCCACGGTGCTTTGCCCTTGCCCATTGGCTTCGTCTCGAAGCCAAATCCGGGGGCTACTGTCGGTGTTCTGGGAACCAGGGTACCAAGAGTTGCCTGCCTGCGGCCCATGACGTGGCTCCATCAACAACCTGGTACGGCCAGTCTACAACATCTACAAGACCAGACCCTCGCGAGTGGCCAAGCCTCGCGAGGCGGGCGACATCACACCTCTAGAGGGAGCGGCCTCCCCAAGCTGCTTCCTGAGGATAGGAGATTTCTATGCGGGTGCTCAACCTCATGAGGTTGTGATGATGCAAGCCATGACGACCAAGGCCAGACGAGCACCAGCGGGCGTAGAGCAGTAAGTTTCCTCTTTTGTGCTAAGGAGGCAAGCACAGGCACGGGGTCCCCAGGAATGAGCCAAAGGTTCCTATTCCCATGCAACAAGAATAAGACCGCCAGGACAGTAGGACGGATGTCATCGCCGAGCCCACCAGGGCGTCACAACCAGGAGCTTTGCAGGAGAAGACCACCTTTTGTCAGGATAAGATGTACTTCTTTGTGACGCCCGGGTAATTAAGCTACAATGATCCTCTGCTAATGATGCCACGTCACCTCATTTATAGTTGCTAATCTGAAGTTAGTTCGAAACCAGTTCAAATTTCAAATTTAAAATAAAGGCAAACAATAAAAGTTTTCTAATATAAAAACTAAATGTTCGAGTGGAGCCAAATAATTCATAGGTAATTATAGTGGAGAAACCACACTTTTATAAAATTGTTTAAAGGCTCTAAGGTAATTAAAACGTAGCTATGACAATTAATTAAATGCCCTTTAAAACTAATAATAATGCAAACTATTTTAATTAGGTGTCAAACTTATTGGGGTAGTAGAATAGATTATAACATTAATTTAGGAGTTGTATTTATATTTTCTAGAACAACAATTAAGAGAATAAAGTAGAAAAGAAAAATAAAGAAAAGAAAGAAATAATAAGACAAAACAGTAAACAAAAAAAAGATTGAAAGAGCCCCCCCCCCCGGGCCAAACGGCCCAGCTGGCCTCCGCCGCCCGAACGGGCCGGCCCAACCGGCCACCCCCCACTCCCCATAACCCCCCACTCCACCCGTCAAACCCTAGCCCACTCCCCACTTCCTCCACGACGCTCCCCCCTCGCTCTGGATCTGGATCGGGAGGAGCTCGATCCCCTTCGCCCTCGCTCGATGGCCGACGCCGCCTAGACCTCGCCGGAGGCCACGTCGCCAGACTTCCCCGCCGGCCTGCATCCTCTACGCCGCCTCGTCCTCGTCATCCACCCCACCCCCGCTGCCCTTGCCCTACGGCCCAGTGAGCTCACACCTCGCCCTCCTCTCTATCCTCCTCACAGCGCCACCGTAGCCCTCTCGTGATCGCGCCTTGTGCTCATCAAGGTGCCGCGCTCGTCGTGCCCAGCGTCGTCGCCCCTTTCACCGTGCCGGCTCCCTCTCCCCTCAGTCCCCGACAAGAACCACCACGCCGGCTCGCCCGTTGCCCCGCCGTGCATAGCGCCCTCCACCGCGGCCCCTTTGCTCCCGCGCGAGCTCCGACAACTCCCGAGCAGCGCTGCTTGCCGCGCACCGCAACGCTGCTGCTGCTGCTCGCCGGCCAACGCCGTCGACTGCGGCCCCAAATTAGCCTGCTCTACGCTGTCGCCCGGTTCGGTCCCCGCCTCCGGTCGTGCTCCCCCTTCCTGCGCGCGTGTGCCCGCGCCCCACCTCATCGCACCGCCACGACGCCCCCCCGCCCGAGCGCGCACGCCCCCGTCCACCGGCTGCTGCCCCTTGCCCCTCGTTCCTCACTGCGGCCGCCTCTCCACCGGCTACGGCCAGTGCACCCTGGTCCGGCCATGGCCTCCCCATGGCCACCGGACCCCCCTGCTCCGGCGCCCTGCTGGGAACGCCCGCTCGGACCGCGTCCTCCACCCGCGCCCGCTAAGCGGTGCCCGGTAGGCCTTCCCTGGGTCACAGACATGTGGGGCCCAGCCCCCAGAATGTTTTAATAAAAAAAAGAATTAAGAAAAATATATACAAAATTAATTAAATAAACAATAATAATTAAATTAATTAATTAATTAAGGAATTAATTAAGTTAATTAATTATAATTAAATTAACCTAATCACTAATTAACATAATTAATTGTTAGTTAATTAAATCAGAGTACGACGAACGGGACCCACCTGTCAGGTTGACCAAGTCAACTGCTGACGTCATGCTGACATCATGATGACGTCAGCAGACACTATTCTGGATAATGTTGATTAAATTAATTAAATAAATCCCAAAAATGATTTAAATCTTTTAAAATTAATATAAGGTAAACCGTAGCTCGGATCGAAAAACTTTGTACATGAAAGTTGCTCAGAACGACGAGACGAATCCGGATACGCAGTCCGTTCGTCCGCCACACACCCCTTACCTATCGAACTCGCAACTTTCCCCCTCCGGCTCCTCTGCCTGGAAACATGAAACACCGGGGATATTTTCCCGGATGTTTCCCCCCTTAACCGGTATCACCTACTACCGCGTTAGGGCACACCGAACACCGCGTATTGCCTTGTTATATTTTGTGATGCTTTGTTTGCTCTGTATTCATTATTTCTTCCCCCTCTTCTCTCCGGTAGACTACGAGACTGACGCTGCTGCTGACCAGTTCGACTACGGAGTTGACGACCCCTCTCTCTTGCCAGAGCAACCAGGCAAGCCCCCCCCCCTTGATCACCAGATATCGCCTATTCTCTTCTATACTGCTTGCATTAGAGTAGTGTAGCCTGTTACTGCTTTCCGTTGATCCTATTCTGATGCATAGCCTGACATTGTTGCTACATCTGTTGATACCTTACCTGCAATCCTAAATGCTTAGTATAGGATGCTAGTTTATCATCATTGGCCCTACATTCTTGTCAGTCTGCCTTGCTATACTATTGGGCCGTGATCACTCGGGAGGTGATCACGGGTATATACTATACATACATACATACTATACAGATGGTGACTAAAGTCGGGTCAGCTCGTTGAGTACCCGCAAGTGATTCAGATAAGGGGGCTGAAAGGACAGGTGGCTCCATCCCGGTAGAGGTGGGCCTGGGTTCCTGACGGCCCTCGACTGTTACTTTGTGGCGGAGCGACAGGGCAGGTTGAGACCACCTAGGAGAGAGGTGGGCCTGGCCCTGTTCGGCGTTCGCGGATACTTAACACGCTTAACGAGATCTTGGTATTTGATCTGAGTCGGCTACGAGCCTATACGCACTAACCATCTACGTGGGAGTAGTTATGGGTATCCCGACGTCGTGGTATCAGCCGAAGCACTTCAGACGTCAGCGACGGAGCAGCGCGCGCCGAATTGGACTGGAACGCCACTAGGCTAGGTCTGCTTTCGGCCGCCCTCGCAACGTGCAGGTGTGCTATGGGCGATGGGCCCAGACCCCTGTGCGCTTAGGTTTAGACCGGCGTGATGGCCTCTCTGTTGTGCCTAGGTGGGGCTACGACGTGTTGATCTTCCGCGGCCGGGCATGACCCAGGAAAGTGTGTCCGGCCAAATGGGATCAAGCGTGTTGGGTAAGTTGGTGCACCCCTGCAGGGAAGTTAATCTATTCGAATAGCCGTGATCTTCGGTAACAGGACGACTTGGAGTTGTACCTTGACCTTATGACAACTAGAACCGGATGCTTAATAAAACACACCCTTCCAAGTGCCAGATACAACCGGTGGTCGCTCTCTCTCAGGGTTACGAGGGGAGGATCGCCGGGTAGGATTATGCTATGCGATGCTACTTGGATATGCTACTTGGAGATGCTACTTGGAGGACTTCAATCTACTCTCTTCTACATGCTGCAAGACGGAGGCTGCCAGAAGCGTAGTCTTCGACAGGATTAGCTATCCCCCTCTTATTCTGGCATTCTGCAGTTCAGTCCACTGATATGGCCTCCTTACACATATACCCATGCATATGTAGTGTAGCTCCTTGCTTGCGAGTACTTTGGATGAGTACTCACGGTTGCTTTTCTCCCTCTTTTCCCCCTTTCCCTTCTACCTGGTTGTCGCAACCAGATGCTGGAGCCCTGGAGCCAGACGCCACCATCGACGATGATTCCTACTACACTGGAGGTGCCTACTACTACGTGATGCCCGTTGACGACGACGACCAGGAGTAGTTAGGAGGATCCCAGGCAGGAGGCCTGCGCCTCTTTCGATCTGTATCCCAGTTTGTGCTAGCCATCTTATGGCAACTTGTTTAACTTATGTCTGTACCCAGATATTGTTGCTTCCGCTGACTCGTCTATGATCGAGCACTTGTATTCGAGGCCGCTGGCTTGTATTATGATGCTTGTATGACTTATTTTATTTGTAGAGTTGTGTTGTGATATCTTCCCGTGAGTCCCTGATCTTGATCGTACACATTTGCGTGCATGATTAGTGTACGATTGAATCGGGGGCGTCACAAGTTGGTATCAGAGCCGACTGCCTGTAGGAATCCCCTTTCCAACTCCTTGGCCGAAGTTGAGTCTAGCCATTGCAAAACTTTTACTAACTTGGCTGTGTGCCTTACGGGCCCACGTCGCCATTGGGTGGTATTAGGATCTTTTATTCCTCGACTTATACTCTGGGACTCTTATTTCTCTTCTATTCGGGTTAAATGATTTTTGCTAAATCTAACATTAGGATCTCGTTATCACTTTCACCCGCAGAGCCCCTTATTAATGATGATCGTCTGCGGCACATGAAGACCCTGAAGATACTCTCCGTTGTTAACCCGAGAACTTATGTTCATCGCATTTACAATTCCCCTTCCACCGTCAACCCTTATGGATAACTACTTGCAGTTGTTATTCTTACATTCATCCCCAGTTGGTCTTGTTATTACCAGATACCTCGAAACACTCGTCGTTGTCTCGATAATCCTTTGAGCTTATCGCCTTGCTGTTCCTTGTCACCTGAATACCCCTATGGATAATTCTCGCACTTATCGAGTATCCGCTCATCCCCCAGTTGTTCATGTGTTTCACAATAGTCTTTGAAATACTATTCAATCCTCCGAAAATCCTTAGCAGCTTTATTGCTCTGCAAATACTTGTCTACTAGCATTAAGGATGCTTCCCTTATATCTGGCAATCATTAGTATCCTTTGACACGATCATTTTGATCCTATCGATTCAACATGTGTGTGAAAGCACGCAATCATCAGTTGATCCTTTTAAATTATCTTTCCGGCTCAGACATCATTTTTGAACATGAGCTGGTTCTCGACCAAACTATTTGTCGTCAATTGTGCCTCTGGTCTATCCAACTTATCCATCCTTGATCAGAGCGTCTGCTTCTGATCCTTTGTTTTGGAAATCGAAATTCCTTTATTATCTAAGCATCGAATCATTCCGATGTTCTATAATATGATGCCCGTGCATTCTTCTTCCTCTGGTTGAGTACCGGTGCTCACCTCATTTCCCTTGTGGACCACCAGCTCCTTTGTTGGATTTTATCTGACAACGCCCTTCATATTCAATAAACTTGTGAGCCTTTTTCTCGGATACATAATGCCTTTGGTAAATTGTATCGTCTGCTTTCTCAACCATGCTCTGCCTTCGAGCTTGAGTTAATTACTTCTAAAAGATTCTGGTATAGGATTCTAAGATGCCCCGATGGGTTGAACCTATGCCTTCCTTAATATGTGTGAACTCGAAAGTTTTCACGAGTCGTACTCTTATGGTATTTTGCCAGATAAAATTTCAAAACTACAACTTCATTGAGCGCGAGAAGTGAATGAAAGGTTGTGCATTGGAGAAGTGTGAGTCGACCTTGAACTTTGCGTTCATGCCCATGGACACGATGTACATCTTCTCATCAAAGCTTCTTTTAAAATCAATTATTCCCTTGGTATAAGTTCATCTTATATCTGAGATCTGGCCCTTTTGCAATCGTGGTTCCGGCCATGTTCTCCTTTTTAATACCGTTTCTTGGACAAGTTGAAGTACTTGTCTTCTGCAGATCATTGCACCTGTCCAACCTTTACTTTGCTCTACTGTTGAGTATTAAGCTCTGGTATCTCAAGAATATCATGGAACTGCATAACTTATTATGGGTTCTTCATCAACTATTAATTCTCACTGATTCCAATTTTCTCGGGTTCTGGGTTGTCGTCAATCGAGAACACCGATTCCACATTTCGGTTCGATAACCCTAAGTAATTTTCGTTGCTTATGAGTTTAATATTCCTTCCCATCATTCCTAGCCTGTTTGGCTATATCTTTATCGTGATGATTTTAACTGTGCTACCCGGCCCTTCTTCTCGGAGCA
>NC_041387.1:324991420-324993005 GCF_002162155.2 Triticum dicoccoides | reverse complement strand
TTCCTGATGAATCCTTTGTGTATCCGAAGTATGACCTTTACATGAAGACCATGTCGATGCTACCTCGAAGCATGTCAATGGTACTCCGATTTTCAACAGGAACATTTGAAGCACGATGCTAAATTTTGTTTATCATTTATCCTAACTCCGTTGTATGGGTAATATCATGAGATTCCTACCCCCCCCCCCCCTTACCTAAATGGTTGTCTACTTTATATCCTGCCATGGATATCTTGGTCTGCTTGTCCTTGGGAAGGATATACCCCTGAATTATGTGTTTTAACACATTTTCCTTTCCATTGTTCTGATTAATTTGACAATCATATTATCCTTTCCATTGTTTGGGTTAACCTTTCTTGAGGTTTAGATGATCTAAGCAGTAATATTTTCCTGCTTACGAAAACACCACGGTGTACCACCTTATCAGTCAGACCCTGTTATTATTGTTGATGACACTTCGGTAACCACCGATGGACGGGAACCTTGCCTATTGGTCCGCCTCGTTCAACGAGCAGGAAAATGGTTCTCTTCATCCCTCGCCCTTGGTATCGATGTTGTTGCCGACATAACTAATAGGCTACTCCCTGACATGCCTTGCTATCATGACCGTGCAAGATGTCACTGCTCCTATTATAAAAAAAAAGAACCACATGGTGGGCCCATAACCCACAGGTCCCAGGATCGAAACTTGACTCTCCTATACACCCTGTTGCCAAAGTTATTCCTATAGCTTGACTTCTTATGTAATTTGCGAGCCACCTTCCTAGTGATCAATTCTGGTATCGGACACAATACTTATTCCCGTTGCTCTGAACCCCATTCACACTCTGTTTCAGGCAATGAACGACTGCCTATCCGCTTGAAACTTCTTATTGCACCGTCTTACTTTGCTCTTGATGTGTTTCATTTGTTCAACTCGAGAGATACTCATATGTTCATACTTGGGAAACCCCCAGAAGATTTTCCCTTGTAACATCCTATCGTTGTAGAGCTGCCCCTTACCTATTCGTAAGTACGATGGAGATCCCGAAGAAAGGATGACAAATTGATCATGGTGACTTGAAGTGAAATGAAGACATCAACGAAAGGGATCAACCTCTTCGAAAGGGAAACCAAGACCGAGAAGTCTCGATAGAATTTCGTAGCCACATCTTTCCCTTGTTCCCCTCTTAAATCTCGGGACGAGATTTCTTGTAGTGGAGGAGAATTGTGACGCCCGGGTAATTAAGCTACAGTGATCCTCTGCTAATGATGCCACGTCACCTCGTTTATAGTTGCTAATCTCAAGTTAGTTCGAAACCAGTTCAAATTTCAAATTTAAAATAAAGGCAAACAATAAAAGTTTTCTAATATAAAAACTAAATGTTCGAGTGGAGCCAAATAATTCATAGGTAATTATAGTGGAGAAACCACACTTTTATAAAATTGTTTAAAGGCTCTAAGGTAATTAAAACGTAGCTATGACAATTAATTAAATGCCCTTTAAAACTAATAATAATGCAAACTATTTTAATTAGGTGTCAAACTTATTGGGGTAGTAGAATAGATTATAACATTAATTTAGGAGTTGTATTTATATTTTCTA
>NC_041387.1:324971951-324990883 GCF_002162155.2 Triticum dicoccoides | reverse complement strand
CACTCCACCCGTCAAACCCTAGCCCACTCCCCACTTCCTCCACGACGCTCCCCCCCTCGCTCTGGATCTGGATCGGGAGGAGCTCGATCCCCTTCGCCCTCGCTCGATGGCCGACGCCGCCTAGACCTCGCCGGAGGCCACGTCGCCAGACTTCCCCGCCGGCCTGCATCCTCTACGCCGCCTCGTCCTCGTCATCCACCCCACCCCCGCTGCCCTTGCCCTACCGGCCCAGTGAGCTCACACCTCGCCCTCCTCTCTATCCTCCTCACCGCGCCACCGTAGCCCTCTCGTGATCACGCCTTGTGCTCATAAAGGTGCCGCGCTCGTCGTGCCCCGCGTCGTCGCCCCTTTCACCGCGCCGGCTCCCTCTCCCCTCGGTCCCCGACGAGAACCACCACGCCGGCTCGCCCGTCGCCCCGCCGTGCATAGCGCCCTCCACCGCGGCCCCTTTGCTCCCGCGCGAGCTCCGACAACTCCCGAGCAGCGCTGCTAGCCGCGCACCGCAACGCTGCTGCTGCTGCTCGCCGGCCAACGCCGTCGACTGCGGCCCCACATTAGCCTGCTCGACGCTGTCGCCCGGTTCGGTCCCCGCCTCCGGTCGTGCTCCCCCTTCCTTCGCGCGTGTGCCCGCGCCCCACCTCACCACACCGCCGCGACGCCCTCCCGCCCGAGCGCGCACGCCCCCGTCCACCGGCTGCTGCCCCTTGCCCCTCGTTCCTCACTGCGGCCGCCTCTCCACCGGCTACGGCCAGTGCACCCTGGTCCGGCGCCCTCCTGGGAACGCCCGCTCGGGCCGCGTCCTGCACCCGCGCCCGCTAAGCGGTGCCCGGTAGGCCTTCCCTGGGTCACAGACATGTGGGGCCCAGCCCCCAGAATGTTTTAATAAAAAAAAATAATTAACAAAATATATACAAAAATAATTAAATAAACAATAATAATTAAATTATTTAATTAATTAAGGAATTAATTAAGTTAATTAATTATAATTAAATTAACCTAATCACTAATTAACATAATTAATTGTTAGTTAATTAAATCAGAGTACGACGAACGGGACCCACCTGTCAGGTTGACAAAGTCAACTGCTGACGTCATGCTGACATCATGATGACGTCAGCAGACACTATTCTGGATAATGTTGATTAAATTAATTAAATAAATCCTAAAAATGATTTAAATCTTTTAAAATTAATATAAGGTAAACCGTAGCTCGGGTCGAAAAACTTTGTACATGAAAGTTGCTCAGAACGACGAGACGAATCCGGATACGCAGTCCGTTCGTCCGCCACACACCCCTAACCTATCGAACTCGCAACTTTCCCCCTCCGGCTCCTCTGCCCGGAAACACGAAACACCGGGGATATTTTCCCGGATGTTTCCCCCCTTAACCGGTATCACCTACTACCGCGTTAGGGCACACCAAACACCGCGTATTGCCTTGTTATATTTTGTGATGCTTTGTTTGCTCTGTATTCATTATTTCTTCCCCCTCTTCTCTCCGGTAGACTACGAGACTGACGCTGCTGCTGACCAGTTCGACTACGGAGTTGACGACCCCTCTCTCTTGCCAGAGCAACCAGGCAAGCCCCCCCCCCTTGATCACCAGATATCGCTTATTCTCTTCTATACTGCTTGCATTAGAGTAGTGTAGCCTGTTACTGCTTTCCGTTGATCCTATTCTGATAAATAGCCTGACATTGTTGCTACATCTGTTGATACCTTACCCGCAATCCTAAATGCTTAGTATAGGATGCTAGTTTATCATCATTGGCCCTACATTCTTGTCAGTCTGCCTTGCTATACTATTGGGCCGTGATCACTCGGGAGGTGATCACGGGTATATACTATACATACATACATACTATACAGATGGTGACTAAAGTCGGGTCAGCTCGTTGAGTACCCGCAAGTGATTCAGATAAGGGGGCTGAAAGGACAGGTGGCTCCATCCCGGTAGAGGTGGGCCTGGGTTCCTGACGGCCCTCGACTGTTACTTTGTGGCGGAGCGACAGGGCAGGTTGAGACCACCTAGGAGAGAGGTGGGCCTGGCCCTGTTCGGCGTTCGTGGATACTTAACACGCTTAACGAGATCTTGGTATTTGATCTGAGTCGGCTATGAGCCTATACGCACTAACCATCTACGTGGGAGTAGTTATGGGTATCCCGACGTCGTGGTATCAGCCGAAGCACTTCAGACGTCAGCGACAGAGCGGCACGCACCGAATTGGACTGGAATGCCACTAGGCTAGGTCTGCTTTCGGCCGCCCTCGCAACGTGCAGGTGTGCTATGGGCGATGGGCCCATACCTCTGTGCGCTTAGGTTTAGACCGGCGTGATGGCCTCTCTGTTGTGCCTAGGTGGGGCTGCGACGTGTTGATCTTCCGCGGCCGGGCATGACCCAGGAAAGTGTGTCCGGCCAAATGGGATCAAGCGTGTTGGGTAAGTTGGTGCACCCCTGCAGGGAAGTTAATCTATTCGAATAGCCGTGATCTTCGGTAACAGGACGACTTGGAGTTGTACTTGACCTTATGACAACTAGAACCGGATGCTTAATAAAACACACCCTTCCAAGTGCCAGATACAACCGGTGGTTGCTCTCTCTCAGGGTTACGAGGGGAGGATCGCCGGGTAGGATTATGCTATGCGATGCTACTTGGATATGCTACTTGGAGATGCTACTTGGAGGACTTCAATCAACTCTCTTCTACATGCTGCAAGACGGAGGCTGCCAGAAGTGTAGTCTTCGACAGGATTAGCTATCCCCCTCTTATTCTGGCATTCTGCAGTTCAGTCCACTGATATGGCCTCCTTACACATATACCCATGCATATGTAGTGTAGCTCCTTGCTTGCGAGTACTTTGGATGAGTACTCACGGTTGCTTTTCTCCCTCTTTTCCCCCTTTCCCTTCTACCTGGTTGTCGCAACCAGATGCTGGAGCCCTGGAGCCAGACGCCACCATCGACGATGATTCCTACTACACTGGAGGTGCCTACTACTACGTGATGCCCGTTGACGACGACGACCAGGAGTAGTTAGGAGGATCCCAGGCAGGAGGCCTGCGCCTCTTTCGATCTGTATCCCAGTTTGTGCTAGCCATCTTATGGCAACTTGTTTAACTTATGTCTGTACCCAGATATTGTTGCTTCCGCTGACTCGTCTATGATCGAGCACTTGTATTCGAGCCCTCGAGGCCGCTGGCTTGTATTATGATGCTTGTATGACTTATTCTATTTCTAGAGTTGTGTTGTGATATCTTCCCGTGAGTCCCTGATCTTGATCGTACACATTTGCGTGCATGATTAGTGTACGATTGAATCGGGGGCGTCACAAGTTGGTATCAGAGCCGACTGCCTGTAGGAATCCCCTTTCCAACTCCTTGGCCGAAGTTGAGTCTAGCCATTGCAAAACTTTTACTAACTTGGCTGTGTGCCTTACGGGCCCACGTCGCCATTGGGTGGTATTAGGATCTTTTATTCCTCGACTTATACTCTGGGACTCTTATTTCTCTTCTATTCGGGTTAAATGATTTTTGCTAAATCTAACATTAGGATCTCGTTATCACTTTCACCCGGAGAGCCCCTTATTAATGATGATCGTCTGCGGCACATGAAGACCCTGAAGATACTCTCCGTTGTTAACCCGAGAACTTATGTTCATCGCATTTACAATTCCCCTTCCACCGTCAACCCTTATGGATAACTACTTGCAGTTGTTATTCTTACATTCATCCCCAGTTGGTCTTGTTATTACCAGATACCTCGAAACACTCGTCGTTGTCTCGATAATCCTTTGAGCTTATCGCCTTGCTGTTCCTTGTCACCTGAATACCCCTATGGATAATTCTCGCACTTATCGAGTATCCGCTCATCCCCCAGTTGTTCATGTGTTTCACAATAGTCTTTGAAATACTATTCAATCCTCCGAAAATCCTTAGCAGCTTTATTGCTCTGCAAATACTTGTCTACTAGCATTATGGATGCTTCCCTTATATCTGGCAATCATTAGTATCCTTTGACACGATCATTTTGATCCTATCGATTCAACATGTGTGTGAAAGCACGCAATCATCAGTTGATCCTTTTAAATTATCTTTCCGGCTCAGACATCATTTTTGAACATGAGCTGGTTCTCGACCAAACTATTTGTCGTCAATTGTGCCTCTGGTCTATCCAACTTATCCATCCTTGATCAGAGCGTCTGCTTCTGATCCTTTGTTTTGGAAATCGAAATTCCTTTATTATCTAAGCATCGAATCATTCCGATGTTCTATAATATGATGCCCGTGCATTCTTCTTCCTCTGGTTGAGTACCGGTGCTCACCTCATTTCCCTTGTGGACCACCAGCTCCTTTGTTGGATTTTATCTGACAACGCCCTTCATATTCAATAAACTTGTGAGCCTTTTTCTCGGATACATAATGCCTTTGGTAAATTGTATCGTCTGCTTTCTCAACCATGCTCTGCCTTCGAGCTTGAGTTAATTACTTCTAAAAGATTCTGGTATAGGATTCTAAGATGCCCCGATGGGTTGAACCTATGCCTTCCTTAATATGTGTGAACTCGAAAGTTTTCACGAGTCGTACTCTTATGGTATTTTTCCAGATAAAATTTCAAAACTACAACTTCATTGAGCGCGAGAAGTGAATGAAAGGTTGTGCATTGGAGAAGTGGGAGTCGACCTTGAACTTTGCGTTCATGCCCATGGACACGATGTACATCTTCTCATCGAAGCTTCTTTTAAAATCAATTATTCCCTTGGTATAAGTTCATCTTATATCTGAGATCTGGCCCTTTTGCAATCGTGGTTCCGGCCATGTTCTCCTTTTTAATACCGTTTCTTGGACAAGTTGAAGTACTTGTCTTCTGCAGATCATTGCACCTGTCCAACCTTTACTTTGCTCTACTGTTGAGTATTAAGCTCTGGTATCTCAAGAATATCATGGAACTGCATAACTTATTATGGGTTCTTCATCAACTATTAATTCTCACTGATTCCAATTTTCTCGGGTTCTGGGTTGTCATCAATCGAGAACACCGATTCCACATTTCGGTTCGATAACCCTAAGTAATTTTCGTTGCTTATGAGTTTAATATTCCTTCCCATCATTCCTAGCCTGTTTGGCTATATCTTTATCGTGATGATTTTAACTGTGCTACCCGGCCCTTCTTCTCGGAGCACAATTTTCGACGATGAACTAACCTTACGTCGATCCTCATCGTCATATCATTTCGCCTTAAACAACAAGCTTGAGTTCGAGTTCGTGTCGTAACTGTGGTTTCAATAACCTTTTGCTTCATCATTACTTTGACTTGATGTCATCACCAATTGATTACATCTTCATGAATTCTCTCGACAAATGTGTCGTGCTCATCATCAGCATTCTGAGCTCTTCCAGGATATCAATGGAATTCATGATGAGAAATACCATCCTTGCCCCCGATGAATTGTATTATCATCGACCACTTTATTGCCTTCCCACCAACACAAGCTTGTTCATGCTTGGTGTTATACCTTGAGTTCCTTGCTATCCAGCAATTGTTCTTCTTTACCTTGGAGTATTACCATCCTTTATGTCAAGAATGTTCTGAGATTTGTGCCACCTCTTGAGAATTCTTGACATAGAAATACTTCTCACCATCACCATTCTTTCTTGGTCCCCGTGTTAATTCCAACAAGTGAACGGTGTTGTTTGGATTCTTTCCTTTAGCAACCCTATTTTTTTTGAAGTTAATCGTCGAAAGTTCATTCTTAGGCTATTGACTATTGAATCACCATTCTGACATTGGTCGTGCAACCCAACCCATATTTCGGGTGCACCTTTCAACCAATGTTTAATTGTGTATGTTTTCCTCGAGCATACATCATTATACCATTTGATCTGGCAAATGTCATCTTCTTGTTCACATTATTGTGGAAATCCATCTTTTGAAAATCTCAATGAATTGTCGCTGAGTCAATCAGCCACCTCCTCACCTCTCCTTGGTTTAATGATGAACTAGTGTTTCAGGAACCCACTCCCATAGTTCATTTCCTGAGAATCCTGAAATGTCATTTCGTCTATTTGTGTTGCACCTTTTATTCTCGGACATCCTGAGTCTGAGGCATCATGACACCAATTGGATCTGAATCTCGGTCAGATATGATGGTTGGGACAACTTTCCAGGAGTTATGTTGTTTGTCCTTTGATGACCCGGTAACATGATGTCATGCCTAGCACCCCCCCCCCCTGGCTGGAGGACCTATCATTATAGATTCCTTTTCAGCAAGGTTATCCATTCATCCATGAGGAAATTGTAAGACTTATTCTATAAGTTATTCCTGATGAATCCTTTGTGTATCCGAAGTATGACCTTTACATGAAGACCATGTCGATGCTACCTCGAAGCATGTCAATGGTACTCCGATTTTCAACAGGAACATTTGAAGCACGATGCTAAATTTTGTTTATCATTTATCCTAACTCCGTTGTATGGGTAATATCATGAGATTCCTCCCCCCCATACCTAAATGGTTGTCTACTTTATATCCTGTCATGGATATCTTGCTCTGCTTGTCCTTGGGAAGGATATACCCCTGAATTATGTGTTTTAACACATTTTCCTTTCCATTGTTCTGATTAATTTGACAATCATATTATCCTTTCCATTGTTTGGGTTAACCTTTCTTGAGGTTTAGATGATCTAAGCAGTAATATTTTCCTGCTTACGAAAACACCACGGTGTACCACCTTATCAGTCAGACCCTGTTATTATTGTTGATGACACTTCGGTAACCACCGATGGACGGGAACCTTGCCTATTGGTCCGCCTCGTTCAACGAGCAGGAAAATGGTTCTCTTCGTCCCTCGCCCTTGGTATCGATGTTGTTGCCGACATAACTAATAGGCTACTCCCTGACATGCCTTGCTATCATGACCGTGCAAGATGTCACTGCTCCTATTATAAAAAAAAGAACCACATGGTGGGCCCATAACCCACAGGTCCCAGGATCGAAACCTGACTCTCCTATACACCCTGTTGCCAAAGTTATTCCTATAGCTTGACTTCTTATGTAATTTGCGAGCCACCTTCCTAGTGATCAATTCTGGTATCGGACACAATACTTATTCCCTTTGCTCTGAACCCCATTCACACTCTGTTTCAGGCAATGAACGATTGCCTATCCGCTTGAAACTTCTTATTGCACCGTCTTACTTTGCTCTTGATGTGTTTCATTTGGTCAACTCGAGAGATACTCATATGTTCATACTTGGGAAACCCCCAGAAGATTTTCCCTTGTAACATCCTATCGTTGTAGAGCTGCCCCTTACCTATTCGTAAGTACGATGGAGATCCCGAAGAAAGGATGACAAATTGATCATGGTGACTTGAAGCAGTGAAATGAAGACATCAACGAAAGGGATCAACCTCTTCGAAAGGGAAACCAAGACCGAGAAGTCTCGATAGAATTTCGTAGCCACATCTTTCCCTTGTTCCCCTCTTAAATCTCGGGACGAGATTTCTTGTAGTGGAGGAGAATTGTGACGCCCGGGTAATTAAGCTACAGTGATCCTCTGCTAATGATGCCACGTCACCTCGTTTATAGTTGCTAATCTCAAGTTAGTTCGAAACCAGTTCAAATTTCAAATTTAAAATAAAGGCAAACAATAAAAGTTTTCTAATATAAAAACTAAATGTTCGAGTGGAGCCAAATAATTCATAGGTAATTATAGTGGAGAAACCACACTTTTATAAAATTGTTTAAAGGCTCTAAGGTAATTAAAACGTAGCTATGACAATTAATTAAATGCCCTTTAAAACTAATAATAATGCAAACTATTTTAATTAGGTGTCAAACTTATTGGGGTAGTAGAATAGATTATAACATTAATTTAGGAGTTGTATTTATATTTTCTAGAACAACAATTAAGAGAATAAAGTAGAAAAGAAAAATAAAGAAAAGAAAGAAATAATAAGACAAAACAGTAAACAAAAAAAAAGATTGAAAGAGCCCCCCCCCGGGCCAAACGGCCCAGCTGGCCTCCGCCGCCCGAACGGGCCGGCCCAACCGGCCACCCCCCCACTCCCCATAACCCCCCACTCCACCCGTCAAACCCTAGCCCACTCCCCACTTCCTCCACGACGCTCCCCCCTCGCTCTGGATCTGGATCGGGAGGAGCTCGACCCCCTTCGCCCTCGCTCGATGGCCAACGCCGCCTAGACCTCGCCGGAGGCCACGTCGCCAGACTTCCCCGCCGGCCTGCATCCTCTACGCCGCCTCGTCCTCGTCATCCACCCCACCCCCGCTGCCCTTGCCCTACCGGCCCAGTGAGCTCACACCTCGCCCTCCTCTCTATCCTCCTCACCGCGCCACCGTAGCCCTCTCGTGATCGCGCCTTGTGCTCATCAAGGTGTCGCGCTCGTCGTGCCCCGCGTCGTCGCCCCTTTCACCGCGCCGGCTCCCTCTCCCCTCGGTCCCCGACGAGAACCACCACGCCGGATCGCCCGTCGCCCCGCCGTGCATAGCGCCCTCCACCGCGGCCCCTTTGCTCCCGCGCGAGCTCCGACAACTCCCGAGCAGCGCTGCTAGCCGCGCACCGCAACGCTGCTGCTGCTCGCCGGCCAACGCCGTCGACTGCGGCCCCACATTAGCCTGCTCGACGCTGTCTCCCGGTTCGGTCCCCGCCTCCGGTCGTGCTCCCCCTTCCTTCGCGCGTGTGCCCGCGCCCCACCTCACCGCACCGACGCGACGCCCTCCCGCCCGAGCGCGCACGCCCCCGTCCACCGGCTGCTGCCCCTTGCCCCTCGTTCCTCACTGCGGCCGCCTCTCCACCGGCTACGGCCAGTGCACCCTGGTCCGGCCATGGCCTCCCCATGGCCACCGGACCCCCCTGCTCCGGCGCCCTGCTGGGAACGCCCGCTCGGGCCGCGTCCTGCACCCGCGCCCGCTAAGCGGTGCCCGGTAGGCCTTCCCTGGGTCACAGACATGTGGGGCCCAGCCCCCAGAATGTTTTAATAAAAAAAAAGAATTAAAAAAATATATACAAAAATAATTAAATAAACAATAATAATTAAATTATTTAATTAATTAAGGAATTAATTAAGTTAATTAATTATAATTAAATTAACCTAATCACTAATTAACATAATTAATTGTTAGTTAATTAAATCAAAGTACGACGAACGGGACCCACCTGTCAGGTTGACCAAGTCAACTGCTGACGTCATGCTGACATCATGATGACGTCAGCAGACACTATTCTGGATAATGTTGATTAAATTAATTAAATAAATCCTAAAAATGATTTAAATCTTTTAAAATTAATATAAGGTAAACCGTAGCTCGGATCGAAAAACTTTGTACATGAAAGTTGCTCAGAACGACGAGACGAATCCGGATACGCAGTCCGTTCGTCCGCCACACACCCCTAACCTATCGAACTCGCAACTTTCCCCCTCCGGCTCCTCTGCCCGGAAACACGAAACACCGGGGATATTTTCCCGGATGTTTCCCCCCTTAACCGGTATCACCTACTACCGTGTTAGGGCACACCAAACACCGCGTATTGCCTTGTTATATTTTGTGATGCTTTGTTTGCTCTGTATTCATTATTTCTTCCCCCTCTTCTCTCCGGTAGACTACGAGACTGACGCTGCTGCTGACCAGTTCGACTACGGAGTTGACGACCCCTCTCTCTTGCCAGAGCAACCAGGCAAGCCCCCCCCCCTTGATCACCAGATATCGCCTATTCTCTTCTATACTGCTTGCATTAGAGTAGTGTAGCCTGTTACTGCTTTCCGTTGATCCTATTCTGATGCATAGCCTGACATTGTTGCTACATCTGTTGATACCTTACCTGCAATCCTAAATGCTTAGTATAGGATGCTAGTTTATCATCATTGGCCCTACATTCTTGTCAGTCTGCCTTGCTATACTATTGGGCCGTGATCACTCGGGAGGTGATCACGGGTATATACTATACATACATACATACTATACAGATGGTGACTAAAGTCGGGTCAGCTCGTTGAGTACCCGCAAGTGATTCGAATAAGGGGGCTGAAAGGACAGGTGGCTCCATCCCGGTAGAGGTGGGCCTGGGTTCCCGACGGCCCTCGACTGTTACTTTGTGGCGGAGTGACAGGGCAGGTTGAGACCACCTAGGAGAGAGGTGGGCCTGGCCCTGTTCGGCGTTCGCGGATACTTAACACGCTTAATGAGATCTTGGTATTTGATCTGAGTCGGCTACGAGCCTATACGCACTAACCATCTACGTGGGAGTAGTTATGGGTATCCCGACGTCGTGGTATCAGCCGAAGCACTTCAGACGCCAGCGACGGAGCGGCGCGCGCCGAATTGGACTGGAACGCCACTAGGCTAGGTCTGCTTTCGGCCGCCCTCGCAACATGCAGGTGTGCTATGGGCGATGGGCCCAGACCCCTGTGCGCTTAGGTTTAGACCGGCGTGCTGGCCTCTCTGTTGTGCCTAGGTGGGGCTGCGACGTGTTGATCTTCCGCGGCCGGGCATGACCCAGGAAAGTGTGTCCGGCCAAATGGGATCAAGCGTGTTGGGTAAGTTGGTGCACCCCTGCAGGGAAGTTAATCTATTCGAATAGCCGTGATCTTCGGTAACAGGACGACTTGGAGTTGTACCTTGACCTTATGACAACTAGAACTGGATGCTTAATAAAACACACCCTTCCAAGTGCCAGATACAACCGGTGGTTGCTCTCTCTCAGGGTTACGAGGGGAGGATCGCCGGGTAGGATTATGCTATGCGATGCTACTTGGATATGCTACTTGGAGATGCTACTTGGAGGACTTCAATCTACTCTCTTCTACATGCTGCAAGACGGAGGCTGCCAGAAGCGTAGTCTTCGACAGGATTAGCTATCCCCCTCTTATTCTGGCATTCTGCAGTTCAGTCCACTGATATGGCCTCCTTACACATATACCCATGCATATGTAGTGTAGCTCCTTGCTTGCGAGTACTTTGGATGAGTACTCACGGTTGCTTTTCTCCCTCTTTTCCCCCTTTCCCTTCTACCTAGTTGTCGCAACCAGATGCTGGAGCCCTGGAGCCAGACGCCACCGTCGACGATGATTCCTACTACACTGGAGGTGCCTACTACTACGTGATGCCCATTGACGACGACGACCAGGAGTAGTTAGGAGGATCCCAGGCAGGAGGCCTGCGCCTCTTTCGATCTGTATCCCAGTTTGTGCTAGCCATCTTATGGCAACTTGTTTAACTTATGTCTGTACCCAGATATTGTTGCTTCCGCTGACTCGTCTATGATCGAGCACTTGTATTCGAGCCCTCGAGGCCCCTGGCTTGTATTATGATGCTTGTATGACTTATTTTATTTGTAGAGTTGTGTTATGATATCTTCCCGTGAGTCCCTGATCTTGATCGTACACATTTGCATGCATGATTAGTGTACGATTGAATCGGGGGCGTCACATTCTTGTCCCCATTCAAATTGGCCACTGTGGGATCCCTTCCCGCCTACGTTTTGGGGGGAGAGGACCAAGGCCACTATAAATATTGGCTAGCAATCACCATAGTAGGGGACAAAATGGTTGGATCACTTCGGATTACACCCATGCTGGAACAGACCTCCTGAGATTGTTCTTCCCTTCTAGTAGTTCATCATCAGCCCCTCGCGAGGCTAATTCACCACAAAGCGGGAGTAGGGTTTTTCACCGCAAGGTGGCCCGAACCTGGGTAAACTGTCGTGTCCATCTTCTTGTTTGCTCGTCGAGCTAGGCCATGGGAGCGACGAAGTGATTGGCTAGAGGGGTTGAGTCCTTCGCACATGCCCTAGAGTTCGAACCTTCTCCTGGGTCCGCGGAGCCCAGAATCCGACAATCAGCATATTTAATGAAAAAGATAAACCTTGTCGGGTACTTGTGCATGTAACATGTCCATGCAGAGGTGAAATGCCTCTATACATTCAAGTAAACAACTTTTTCCCGGCAGGCCATCCTGCCGGTACCCTCAGTTTCCTTCCGCAGAGCTAAGATTGTCGGGCCCAAATCGTAAAGAGGGCCAGCCCCCCGCATCCTTTCGAGCCAAAGGCCACTCCAACCATCCTGACCGAAGCAACATTCGAGTCAAGGGATTGGAGCACCTAAGTTTTGAAGGTGGCGAGGTTTTCCTATGCACAAGCCTCTACTTACAGTACATGTATGGACAAGATAGAGAACTCATTTGTTTGGCTTGCTGAGGATCGCAATGTAGGCTTGTCTTCTCTTCTCCTCTTCGGGGCTAAGCCCATGGTAGGAGCCTGCAATTTAGTGCAGATGAAAATGATGCCACATGCGATCTTATCTACATGAACATGTTATGCTCATGATATGCTTATGCATGCATGCAATTTGTCGGGGGGGGCATCACTTTATTTATTTCTCTGTTGCTCAGTGTTTGTGCCTGGCTTTGTACAAGGGGTTACATGCAACATCGACATGGCCTGTACAAAAGGGTGGCTGTCGGTCAGGGCCTGACAGTCGCGCCTTATGGGTAGAACTTATGGAGATGCTCAATATTCCATGAGTTTTGCAACTAAATGCCATCTCCGATCTCCAGATGGACCACGCCACGTCAGGTGACTCGTACTACCCGGTAAGGGCCGTCCCACTTTGGCGCGAACTTGTTTGTACACTTGGTGGACTAAACACGCCTCAGGATAAGGTCGCCTTCGTCAAAACTCTGGGCATGAATCCTGCGACTATGATAGCGACGCAGGGCTTGCTGGTAGCGTGCAGCACCCGGAGCATCCCAGAGATGGTTCTCCTCAAGTAGGACGGCATCATCACACCGGTGCTGTTCTTGCGCTACTTCATCGCAGGCAATCACTCAAGGTGACACGTAAATGAGTTCCATTGGGATAATTGTTTCTGCCCCATAGACTAGGGAGAAAGGAGTCTGCCCGGTAGCTCAATTTGGTGTCGTTCTGAGGGACCAAAGAACCATCGGCAGCTCGTCGATCCATAACCTGCCACACTTCTGCAACCTATGAAATGTCCTTGTCTTGAGTCCACGCAACACTTCAGTGTTCGCCCTTCCAGCTTGCCCGTTGCTCCTTTGATGAGTAACAGAGGCAAATGAGATCTTGCTTCCGAGGGCACGAACATATTGCATGAAGGCGTGGCTCGTGAATTGGGTGTAATTGTCGGTGATGATTTGGGCAGGGACTCCGAAGCGTCACACCAATCCTTTCAAGAACTTGGTAGCGGACTAAGAAGTCACCTTTCTCATGGGCACTACTTCCGGCCACTAATTCGAAGCCCCCGGTAGCACGGGGGAAGGGGCCAAAGATGTCGAGCCCCCAGACCAAAAACGACCATGACAAAGGGATTGTCTAGAGAGCTTGGGCAGATAGATGGATATCCTTGGAATGGAGTTGCCAGGCTTCGCACTTGGGGACCAACTCAACTGCATCTTGCAGGGTTGTGGGCCAGTAAAATCCTTGCCGTACAACTTTTCCAACCAGAGCCCTCGACCCGAAGTGTGAGCCACACATACCCTTGTGTATCTCTGCCAGAAGTTCCTTTACTTCTTCCCGGCAAATGCACTTCAATTTCACACTGTTGGGCCTTCCTCTGTACAGCGTGTCATCAACGAACTAATACATACTGGCCCTTTGGACTACTCTTTTAACTTCTTCTTTCTCTTTGGGAAGTTCTCTAGTTTGAAGTAAATGGACTATGTCGCGCCCAAGTTGGAGCCTGAGGCTCGACAACAAGGACTAGTGGCACCTCCTCCTTTGTGGGAGGGAACTCCTCGACCGCGGGGAATGGTGGTCTAGCGGGAGGGGGCAGCTCAGCAACCAAAGGGGAGTTGTTCCCGCCAAGCTCTCTACCGAGAACCTCAAGAGGTTCTACCTGGAGAGGCTTGCCAGAGTCCAGTTTCCTCCTCTTTCTGGCCATTATTGCCAGGGATAAGGAGGACTGAGTCAGATGGAGAACAAAAGTCCCAGGTTCCACATGGAGTTTTTGCACGGCGCACTTTGACAGATGATCAGCAACGCTATTTTCTGCATGGGGTGCGTGCTCTGTTTGCAATCCGTCAAAGTGCTCCTCCAACTTTCTCACTTCCTCAACACATGCCTCCATCAATGGACTTTGGTAATCCTGGTTCTCTTGTCTCACAACAAGTTGCGAATCTCCGCGGATGATCAACTTCTTGATCCCTAGTTTTGTTGCAATCCTAAGCCTGGCAAAGAGCCCTTCCTACTCTACAGTATTGTTGGTAGCCTCCTCCCGGGGAAAATGCATCTGGACGACGTACTTAAGGTGTTCCCCAGTGGAAGCAAAGAGAAGCAAACCAGCCCCTACACCTTGCAGGGAGAAGGCACTATGGAAATACATGATCCATTTGTGGGGCGCATCCTTGTCGGGAATAACTGTCTCTAACACTTCTTCATCAGGGGTTGTTTTCCATTTTGCAATAAACTCTGCCAGTGCTCTACTCTGAATAGTTGATGTTCTCTCAAACTTCAAAGCAAATCTAAATAATTACAAGGCCCACACCACTATCCTGCCGGTGGCCTCGAGGTTTTTGAGTATTCTTTCTAGAGGAAAGCGGGTGATAATCGTGATCTCTGGGCTTGGAAGTAGTGGTGCAGTTTCCTTGAGGCCATGACGAGGCCAAAAATCAAATTTTGCATGCCAGGGTACCTTGATCTAGCCCCCTGCAACAGGGAGCTTACAAAGTACACTAGGAACTGGACCACTTTCTTCCTTGCCACAACCTTGGGACAGTCTCCGCTGCCTCGCCATCCCTTGTCTTGAACTGCATCTAACCTTGTCGGGGCGTGTTCGCTTTCCTCTCCGGAGGGGACAATGGTTGTGGATGCCGCTTCATCCACTTCACGTTGCGCCACTAGTGCTGCATTAACCACTTGAATAGTTGCCGCTAAGTATAGAAGCAACAACTCTTGTGGTTTGGGAGCGATCAAAGTGGGCACAAAGGAAAGATACATTTTCAAATCTTGCAGTGCAGCATCTGCCTCCGGGGACCAATCAACAGGTCCTGCCTTCTTCAAGATTTTCAAGAACAGCAAGGCGCGCTCGGCAGACTTGGAAATGAACCTGCTAAGTACGGCAACACATCCAGTCAAACACCTCATGTCCTTAACTATTTAGGTGCTTGAATCTGCTAGATAGCCCTGATCTTGTAGGGGTTGGCCTCTATTCCCCAATGGGACACAAAGAAGCCAAGTAGCTTGCCGGAAGGACCACCGAGCATGCACTTCTCTGGGTTCAGCTTCAAGTAGATCTTGCATAGATTAGCGAAGGTTTCTTCCAAATCCCGAATGAGGGTTGATCTATCCTTGGTCTTGACCACAATGTCATCCATGTAAGCTTCAATGTT
This sequence comes from Triticum dicoccoides, assembly GCF_002162155.2. Taxonomy (NCBI): domain Eukaryota; kingdom Viridiplantae; phylum Streptophyta; class Magnoliopsida; order Poales; family Poaceae; genus Triticum; species Triticum dicoccoides. The sequence continues at coordinate 324,975,524 of NC_041387.1, read as the reverse complement.
TCTCTGCATCTGGGGCTCAATGCCAATCTCGACTGCCCTTGCAAAAGTGGATCCGGCGCTCTTCAATCCTAAGGGCATCTGTATGAAGCAGTACATGCCACATGGGGTGATGAACGCCATCTTCTCTTCATCCGCCTTGGACATAAAAATCTGATGGTATCCAGAATATGCATCCAGGAAAGAAAGCAGGTCACACCCAGAGGTGGAATCCTTAATCCGGTCGATGCGCGGCAAGGGAAATGGGTCCTTTGGGCACGCCTTGTTTAGATCTGTAAAATCTATGCAAAGCCTCCATTTTCCATTAGCCTTGCATACCACCACAAGATTTTGTAACCAAGTGGGATGGAATACCCCTCTGACCAGACCAACTACCGCAAGTTTCTTGATCTCCTCGGCAATGAATTGCTACTGGTCCAAAGCTTGCTTCCGGACCTTCTGCTTGACGGGTAAGGCATGTGGGCAGACAGCAAGGTGGTGCACGATTACCTTCCTGGGAAAACCAGGGATATAGAATGGGTGCTAGGAAAACACATCGATATTCGCCCACAGGAAGGCAACAAGTGTGCTTTCCTATTTGTCATTGAGGGTGGCACTAATAATGAAGGTACCATCAGTGACAGCACAACGTACTCCGAAGAGGTATGTTTCCCGGATTCCTTGCAGGCATCCTTACTATGTCTCTTATTTTTCTTGCTTTCCTTGGTGGGAACAGTGGTTTCAGTGGCCTCTGCTGCGACTGCTTCCCAGTACATCTTGTCTACGCAAATGATCACGTCCTTGTCTGATGGAATGGAAATGATGCCTATCGGCCCTGGCATCTTCAAGGTGTTGCAGGCATAGTGGTACACCGCCATGAATTCGGCCAAACCTGGGTGACCAAGGATTCCATTATACGGCGGGGGGAGGTTGACCACATCAAACAGAATCTTCTCATTCTGATAATTCAACACCTCCCCTGAATGTCACCGGTAACGTAATCTTCCCCTTAGGACGACTCCTGCTGGGTTTGATTCCTTGAAACGTGCCAGTAACCTCGAGCTCTTCCTCTGCTATCTGAAGTTCGCTGATGACCTTTAGAGAAATAAGATTCAACCCGGCCGCGCTGTCAACCAACATCTTTGTAACTTTGAGGTTGCGGATTGTTGGAGAGACCAACAATGGCAAGCACCCTACCATGTTGGTGCAGTCAGGATGGTCCTCTTCGTCAAAGATGATGGGCGTGCGGGACCACTTGAGCGGCCTCCGAGAATCTGCCACTGGCTCCATGGCATTGGCTTCACGCGCCCACCGTTTTAGTTGGATGTGAGAGAAGTGCAAAGATGCACCCCCGTCAATGCATAGGGGTTCAGTGGCTTTCTAGAACTCATGCTTGTTGGTTTCCTCTTCATCTGCTCCATCACTTTCATCATTGCAATCTTCCTTCTCATGGCCTCTGGCGGATTTCCTTGATTCTGAGGAGCCTTGTCGGGGCGGCTTGCTCCGCCGCCTTGGCCCTTCCCACCAGTGCCACTCTGACCTTTCTCCTTATCACGCTTTCGTATTTAGCCATTTGCTTCTTGACGAGCTACTCAACCTGATGACACTCCTGGAGATCGTGGGCTTTGCTCCGATGGATCTTGCAGTATGGCCCATCACCTTTCCCAGCCTTCTCGGCAGCCATAGCTTCTCGGAAATCAGTGCACGCAGCTACTTCCTTGCCGGGAACCTTGGTCTTGGCCTTCTCGCCGGTACTAGGCATGCCCGATCCTTCAACGGTCATCACTGCCTTATCCTTGCACCTCTTATTGCGCTTCCTGTTCTTCTTCTTCTGCTTGGTAGCCTTGTCGTCATCTTCTGAGTCGATGCTGATGCAATCCTCTTCACCGGGGAGCCGCCTGCCCTCCTCTACTCGAGCACACTTACCACTCGAGTGTAAAGCTCCTGCATAGTCTTGGGCAATCGAGCGTTCATCTTGGAATGTATCCGATGATTGCCCACGTTGGACTGGAACGCACTATCACAGCTACCGGGTGGATGTCTGGAATGGTCATGTGTACTCAGCTGGACCTCTGCATGTACTTCCGCAGAGTCTATCCTTCCTTCTGCCGGAGGAGCTGCAAGTCGCCGGGTTGCCCTGGTTCTTGATAGCTTCCTGTGAAGGAGCCAACAAACTCATGGCATAGGTCAGGCCAGGTCGAAATGGAGTTCTTTGAAAGTTGCATTAGCCAAGACCTCACATTTGGTTTGAGTGCCAAAGGGAAGTAACTGGCAAACACCTTCTCATCTCTTCCCCCGGCAGTTTGTACATCGATGGTGTAGATGCTCTAGAACTCTGCCGGGTTTAGTTTCCCGTCGTACTTCTCTGGTATGTCTTGCTTGAATGTGTGGGCAGATGGCCAACGGACTTGCCCCAATTCATGAGTAAATGCGGCACCCAATCTCAAAAGGTATATACCCACCTTCACCGAGAGTGGGCTTGTCAACATCGGGGCCATTGCGCCTATCGGACTAGCGGTGGGTGTCGTGGCGTCGTTCGATAGTGACGCGTGCGCCTTCCTGTTGCCCGTCCTCCAGGACTCGCCGTTGGCCTTGACGCACTCGAGGGTCGGACGAAGCCATTGAGACGTTGTTGGGTTCTTGATCGCGTGGCTCCGGCCATGGCCCCTGCGCAGGCTGCCGTGGAGGGGACTGCACCGCGGGGTGGCCCCTTCGGTACGGCTAGCAGCAGGCCGTTGTCGTCGCTTGGGGAGGCCATGGCGGGCTAGCTCGCTATGATCCTCCCGCCTCGACAAAACAAATCAGGCTTTTAGTGGTGGCTCTCCACCTCATCCATCTGATCGGCTACCGGTGGAAATCTCAACAGCAGCTGCGCCCGTGCCATGGCCTCAGAAGCGGTGCTTGGCATTAATGATGACATAGACCGTAACATCGCCTAGCTCCTGATGGTGCCAGTAGTAGCTACATCATATTCTCGTCATTGTGAACCCATCGCTAGGGGGTGCGGTGACGATATGGAGGTGCTTGAGGGCCAGCGGTCCCGTTTGGCGCATCAGCTAGGTAAGCTCGTTTTGTGGGTGGTGTAGTCTCTGTGGCCGCACCCGCAGCGGGAGCGCCCGAAGAGTCGTGATTCGCCCCAGAGCGAGTGCCGCCACTGCGGCTGTGCCCCTCGGTCAGGCGAGAAGGTGCAGTATGATATCTCCACCCGTACCTCGTGTAGCGGGGCCGCTGGGATGTTGTTGGTATTGTCCTTCTCCGGTTCCTCCCGCCCTCACTTCGGCCGCAGGGGAGGTGGTGACGACGCCACCTGCACCAGCCATGTCCCCTGCAGCGTCCATATCTCCATGCGTTCCTGTAGCCCCACGGCGTCGACGGCCGCGTGCGACAGGGCCTTTGAAGTGGATGGATGGGCTACGGCACCGGGCTTCTTCTTGTGCGGCATGGGCGATGGAGCCGTCGATGAAGAAAACGATGATGACGAAGATGCGTTGTGTATGCTTCTCGGGTTCGCGCAAGCGCTTCCCCCTACCTGGCATGCCAAATATGTCATGGGAAACCACGGCCACCTATGGGTCCATCAGCCCCTTGTGGGTCGTC
>NC_041387.1:324933985-324971756 GCF_002162155.2 Triticum dicoccoides | reverse complement strand
CATGGCAGAGATCACATGGGCAATTTTACCCAGGTTCAGGCCGCTGCGAGGTGTAAAACGCTACTCCTGCTTTGGTGGATGGATTGATGGGAGGACCATGGTGGACACGCAGCGCTCTAGCCCGGCAGGGTTACCTCAGGGCGAGAGCAGCTACGCCCGTATGAGTATACAAGGGTCCGAATCCTTTCCATGGTTGACATGGGCATCCATTTATAGGTCAAGGAGTCACCACAATGGCAAATCAGTCATTGTGTACTGATTACATAGCAAACAATGCTATCATACCTGACTCTGCAAACAAGGCAGAGCAGATTAAATGCGCCGCTTAGTGTCACATCATGGCATACCCTGCAAGCCTTGCCGGGCAGTTCAGCTAGCTTCTCTCCAGCTTGCATGACACGTCTCTGGACGAGTGTCATTTGGTGGTGATTCCCATAGGAAGTGGCTACCATGTGGCATAAAACAGCCACCTAGTCACTTGGGGGCTCTCACACCGCACCGATCGGTGACTTGCGTCATTGCGAGGTGGAGCGGTGGAGCCTTGGAGGGGTAGTTTGCCTTCGTGGGGCCCGGCAGGCCTGCTGGGGCGGTCTTGAGGCTCGTCCTCGGTGTAACCTTGACCTTGCCAAGCTCGCCTGCTCGGCAAGGGAGGTTTTCCCTTGGTGGTATCTTGCTTCCTTTTGCTTGACTTGGTCTTCTTGATTCGCTCTCTGACTCCTCAAAGAGTTGATCTATTTTGCTTTGTCTGGTCTTGGATGTTCTAGTCTTGCTCCTAGGCTCGTGCATAGTCTGGGCAACAGACCCAGGGTGTGTTGCACCGACGTCTTTATATTGTGGAAACCCGCCAGCCAACTCTGTGAGGTCCAACTCCGAGGCATAAGCATTGGCCCGGCTTAGTGCAGTCAATTCTCTGATCCGGGCGGCTGACCTTCTCAATTTTTTAATCTTTTTTGGGATGGTCGAGAGGCGCCTCAATTCATCTTTTATGAATTGCACCGGCTCTCTTTCACCACTCAGAGACTTGATAACATAGAGGCTGCCAACATAAAGTTGTTCTGCAAGGGAATACACGGCCTTCAGCTTAAAGAGTACAAGAAAGACCCGACTCATCTCATGAAGATAAGCCCACCCTTCAGGGCTAAATGGCATTTCTTTTCCTAAGCATATATTTTAAGAACCGGCTTATCATTCGCATGATAACCCAGCCCTTGGGGGCTGCATTGCAAGAATTGTAGATTTATATCTAAGTCTTAAACATACTCAAGTTTTCCTATGATCAAGACTTGGGGGCTACATAAGGATATATATACAATACTGGAAAGATCATTGTACCTCATATTTTATTTTCATCATACTTACGAACCCGGCTTCCAGATCCCGGCTCGTAGAGAGGCGGCTCAGATAGCCTGCATGTAATATTCCTCTGCACTAAACTCCTAATAGCTAGGCAGTTCAAGTTTGGTTTTCCGCTTTTCTGAGAAGGGCGCATCAATTTTGGTTGTGGTTTTGGTTAGCATATTGGAGACCTTTGGAGGTTTATAATCCTCACCCATACTGATAACTTCATCATTGTCCTTTTGAAGAGGAACATCTTGAGCTGCCTTGGTGGGACTCAGGACTGGAGGAGGACTTGGTGGGTTAAGGTTGTCCGCAGGGTTGGCTTCGGTATTGTCGGTGCAACAAACCTTCGCGTGTGTTGCCCGAACTGTACATAGGCATGGCAGCAAGGAAGCAAACAACACCAAGAAACCAAGTCAAGCCCAAGTTAGAGACAAATAGCTCTTCAAGAAAGAAAAGGGCGGATCAAGAAGACCAAGACAAGCCAAAGGAATAAGATGTCACTAAGAAGATACCTCCCTTACCTGGCAGGCGAGCCCGGTCGGGTCGAGGCCTCACCAAGAACAAGCCTCATGATCTCCCCGGTAGGCTTGCTGGGGCCGCCTACGGCAAATCTCCCTGCCAAGACTCCACCGCTCCACCGCACAGTGTCGCAAGTCACTTATCGTCTGTTATCGAGCCCGCAAGTGATCAAGTGGCTGTCTTCTGGCACGTGGCAGCCAATTGGAAATGATATTCCCCCTATAGTACACCCGTCAAGAGACGTGTCGTCCAGACAGGAAGAAGGTGATTAAGCGGCACGATAGGCTTGCCGGGCTGCTTCCTCAGCATGACACCTAGCAGTGCATTTAATGCACTTTGTCCTAACTGCCAGAGTTAGGTATGATAGCACTATTAGCTATGTAATCAACAGATAATGACTTTATGCCACCGTGGTAACCCCTTAGCCTATAAAAGGAGGGCCATGACGACCTAAAATTGGATTCGGACCCTTGTACAGTCTTATGCGCATAGCTGCTCTCCCCGAGGCGACCTTGATGTGCTTGAACGCTACATGTTCATTGTGGTCATCCCTTGAATCCACCAAACCAGGAGTAGGGTTTTACGGTTCTCAGCGGCCCGAACCTGGGTAAAAACCACCAGCGTCACCATTGTCGTGTTGCACCATGACCTCCGCTCTTTGTGCAACGTGCCCTTCCCCCTTGATGAACCACAAGGGGCTGATGGCTCCATAGGTGTTCATGTTCCACCATGACATCTTTGGTGCGCCAGGTAGGGGGAAGCGCTTGTGCAAACTTGAGGTCGTGAACAACTCGTCAATCTTCATCATCATCCTCTTCATCATCGGCTGCATCATCCATGGCACCCAAAAAAGAGTCCGACGCAATGGCCCACCATTCCACCTCGAGGGCCCCCTCGCATGCAGCCACCAATACTGTCGGTGCTGCTGTGGCATTGGGGGACACTCATGCCACAGGAGACACGACCAGCATAGGTGGCGTTGTCGTCGTTCCCCCGGCCGAAGCAGGAGCAGCAAATGCCGGCGAAGCTGGTGCTGGAGAAGATGAATGCCGACCTGAGGCTGGGCAACCTGAGGGCGGCGAAGCTGACCGGGGCCTCGCTTCGGAGGGAGTTCCTGCCGCACCTGGTGGCCCCTCTTCAGGCGCACTCGTGCCCGCTGAGGAGGCTCGCGGATGCGGACGTCGTCCTCTGCTTGAGCTTGGACGCCCTGAATGACGAGGATCTGACCGCGGCCCTCCACTTCTTGGTCGGAGAGGACGTGGCAGGCCCGGTGGATGCTCCGGTCCCTTTGTTCCTTCGTGATGACTGGAAACTCGTGGTGGACACCATGCCCACCTTCGACGGGGTCGGTCTGGTGCCAGCAGAGGATCCTGAGGGCCATGCGGCGACGGCGATGGTGAACTTGTCCTCTGGTGACAACGAGGACGAGGAGCGTGTCTCGGAGGAGACCTTGGAGGGGACGGGGGATACTTCCCCCTGGCGCAGGTCCAGCGCCCTCCGCTCCATGCCGGACGACGATGAGGCCAGCGCCAGGCGAGGAGGGAAGATGTTCCCCTAGTCCCGAGGAAGGGCACGTCCGGGCTGATCTCTCAAGGGTCTACCCCAGTCCTCGCATCGGCCGAAATCAGCTCTAGACCTTCAGGTGCGCCTTCCTCCATGGCTGGGCTTCCCGAGGCTGAGCCCACAAAAGGCTATCGGGCTTCAAGCTTGGCCGGAGTCCGTGGGATCCCGCGGCAGTCAACTAGTAAGTACTTGAAATTTGCCTTGCTCCTGTCTTTTCGCCGTCGAGGCCTGACATCTTCCATTGGGTAGGCTGCTACCTGTGGCGAAGAGGCTGAAGGGAGACGCGGTGACCCTGCCTGGAACGGGCTTGTCAGCCATGGCCGCGTCTTCACTCGCGGGGAAGGGAGGCAACGGGGCCCGAATGTCCCCAGCCCAATCGTCCTCGCGAGGCCAGCAGGGACGCTCCGGCGAGGAGCCAGCCCCCATGGCCCGACTGACTCTGTAGGCGCCTATGCTTGAAGCTGTCACTGAAGTTGCCAGGGCACAGGAGGTCCCTGCCTCCCAAGCCGTGATCACGCTGCCGTCTTCTCCTCCTACTCCGCTGGCTCCCGTCTCCTCTGCCTCTTCTGTCGCCTTGGACCATGCCGCCGACAAGCTGAGTCAGCTGTGGGAGGATCTCCGGAACGCGGACCCCCGCCTGGTGGCCGGGCGCCTGGAGTTGGTCTCCAGATGGGTTCGCTCTAATGCCTCCGTCCGAGCGGTGCTGAGCCAGGCTGTGACGGCTTCCGTGGAGGGGAAGCAAGCCACCTCCCAATCCATGGCCGCTCGCGACCCGGTGTCGAAGGATGCTTCAACCATCAAGGGCCGCTGCAAGACGCTGGAGGGCGAGCTGCAAGGGCTACATGATGAGCTTGCCAAGGAGGTTCACGACCGCCAGGTGAAGGAGGAGGAGATGAAGGCTCGAGAGGCTGCTGTCAAGGACCGCAACACCGATCTCTCAGTTGACCGCGACCGGCTGAAGACGCTGGAGCAGGCGCTAAAGTTGGAGAGGGTCAAACTGGATGCCGAGGCGAAGGTCTTGGCCAAGAACCACGCGACCTTCACGCGCTATGAGGAGAGGCCCCGTATAGCGCTGAAAACGCTTTTTGACGGGGGCCTGAAGAAACCGCTGGACAGAGCCAAGGAAGGCCCCACTAAGCTGGTTGCCTTCCTCTTCGAGGCGCTTGAAGAAGTCGTGATTGGCACCAGCCCCATGGCTGAAGTCGAGGCTCGCGTCCTTTCCTCTGCAGCGCTGATGCGGATCATCAGCCATGTCTACCTCCGCGACCCCGATGCCAACCTTGACGACCTGCTGGAGCCCGTGGACGGCAAGCGCTCCATCGCTGCTGCCGAAGCCCTCAAGGGTCGAGCAGAGGCCTTGCTGTCGAAGTTCCGCACCTTCAACACTGCGCCCAACCGAGGCGCTGCCGGCTCCGTAGCTCCAGTGGGTGGGGCTGACAAGCGCGACTCCACCACGAGCGGTGGCGTGGCCCAGGGGTGATCTTCTCGCGGCCTTTTTCCTGCTTTTATTCCTGCAACATGCACCATGCCTCGTGGAGGCATTTAAATTTGTGTCTGGTATTGTGAGAACAATCTATGGTCTGTAATATTTGCTTCTGGATTTGCTAGATTTTGCGATTTCCTTCCTATTTGCTTGTGTTCTACGTCGGCAGGGCCCGGCCCGCGCATACCTCAGCCGCCGTTAGCCCCGACGGGATCACCAGGACGGGACTAAGGAGTGAGGGGCTATGTGACCAGTTAGGCTCCTGAGTCGGGATTCTCAGGAGTCCCCCTTGACGCGCAAACATCAAATAGGGAGGGGGTGGAAGAGAGGATTTGTCGTTCTACGTCAGCAGTGCCCGGCCCCGTGCATACCTCAACCGCCGTTAGCCTTTCGGAACTAAGGGGTGAGGGGCTACGTGACTAGTTAGGCTCCTGAGTCGCGATGCTCAGGAGTCCCCCTTGACGCTCAAACGGGTCTTCATACCTTGGCTCCGCTCGGGGAGGGGCGTGCGACGACCAGGTCCGAAGGACCTGGCTGGGTGGCATGTGCTCAGGCGTGGCTCGGGCGCAGTCCCCGTGCCCAGCTCCCTTGCACGGCACTCCCGAGGGGAGGCTTTGCGATGAGGCCAGACACTGAGCTTTGGGCTCCCTGAGGTTGATACAGCCGTGGGCTGCCCTCAGTTGTTTATCACCAGTGCGCAGCATAGCGCTTCCTTATGTGTACGGGCGTAGCCGCTCCTCGCAGTGTCGTCAGCCAGCATGGAGCATGGTGCTTCCACTGGTACATGGGAGGGGGGCTCCCCTCCGGGAGGAGCTCCCGGGGCGTGTACAGCCCGGCCCTGACACGTGGACGGCACGGTAGGGCTATGAGAGGTGTATCTGGGCAACCGTGAGCCAGCGCGGGGCTCACGGGGCCCAACCTCGAGGCGGGTTGCGCCTGGCTCTGGGCCTTTGTCGGTGGTACGTTCCTGCAAGGTGGTTAAAATGCAAATGCTCTACATCCTCAGGTCCCGTCCCTCGAGCAAGCTCAGCCGCCGCTGGTATGCCAGGTCGTGATGCTGTGGACAAGGCCAGGGGGTGAGGGCTGGAGAGCCAGTAAGAGCTCCTGAGTCGCGATGCTCAGGCGCCCCCGTTTTAACGTGCAAGCGCTTTGCATGAGAGAGGAGAGGCCCGTGGTAGGCAGCGGATGATAATCATAAGCAGGTTAAGCATGAAGAAGCAAATCAACTTAGATAGATGCAGAGGAAGGCACACGCCGCTGGGTCAGGCCCAAGCGACTTGGGGATGATGCAGCCCAAGGGGCGCCCCCAACAAGGTAAGCTGAAGACAAAAGCAAAACGGATACATGCCGCGGGGACAGACCCACGCAACCTAGGAATGATGCAGCCCTGTGGGCACTCCTAGCTGAAACGAAACTTGAAAGAAGTCACCTGATACCATTGCAGAGGGAGCGTCGGAGAAGCTGACGGTGCAAGGTGAAGAAGCCAATCCTCACGAGCCCTAGGAGCTTCGAGCCTCGGGAGGCTCGTGAGGTCCGGGTGGCTCGGCGAGGTCCACCTCCATTTCCTCCAGGAGCGCATGATGCTTGGCCACCTGAGCTTCCAGAATGCTCCTCATTAGGTGCTGGTGGGCAGCAGCTGCGTTCGGTAGGCCGTAGGGCATGCGAACATAGCTGTGCGGTGGACCCTCGCAACGCCATATGCGCGAAGGCCAGAAGCATTCCTAAGACGCGACTCGATTGAGCCCTGGGTAGTCGATGCAGACGCGCAGCACGCCATCCTCGCCTGGATGGGGAGCTACGTTGGGCGGCGGCGGTTGCCGCACATGACTCTCGATTCCTGCAACTCCTGGGCAACCTTGGTGATGAACTCCTGAGGGTTGGGTCCACCTTGCCTTATGCTTTCCTGAGGGAAACGCGCCACGAAGCACGCCTCCAAGTGGTGCTCGAGCGCCTCCCTTGTGATCTTGGCGAAGTCAGTGGCTTCCCAAGAGAGAGCCGCCGAGCCTTGCCCGAGGAGGGCACCGGGCGCGCCTCCCTATGCGATGGAGGGTAGCGCCCCTTGGATGGGCGCGTGTCCGGATGTGGCGCCTCCGGAGGTGCCTGCCTCCTGAAGCCTTGAGCCAGGTGACGTCTTCTTCTTCTTGGTGGTTGCTTCAGGAAGGTTTCCACTCTCGATGTCTGGGTCCTCGATTGACGCGGCTTAGAAGGTGCACTCGAGGGAGCACACCACATCCTTCACTTCACAGGGGACCGTGATGACCCCGCCACTTCCTGGCATCTTGAGGACGTTGTGGCCATGGTGAGTCACTGCCATGAACTTGGCCAGGGCTGGAAACCTGAGGATGGCATTGTATGGCAGGCGAATGTGGGCGACGTCAAAGTCAATGAGCTCGGTACGGTAGTTCTTGCGTTGTCAAAAGGTGACAGGGAGGCAGACCTGCCCTACCGGGACAGTGGAACCATTAGTGACTCCTGAGAAAGGCTTGGTTGGTTGAAGCTGATCATATGGCACTTGAAGATTGTTGAACGTCTCGACGGATAGGACATTGAGCCCTGCTCCACCGTTGATGAGGGTCCTGGTAACTTGCACATTGCTGATGACGGGGGAGCGGAGCATCGGGAGGACACCGGCCGTTGCCGCGCACTTGAGCTGATCCGCTGAGCTAAACATGACGGCGCACGCAGACCACCTAAGAGGGTGCATGGCCTCAAGCTTGGGAAGGAATGCATTCACCTCACGACCAAAGTGCTTGAAGATGCGCTGGGAGGCTGGGGCCTGAGCGCCGCCAAAGATGCAAGCAATTGCACGCGGCTCCTGGAAGCCCCCAGCCCCCTCGTCCTGATGATGGTCTTCATTCCTTCTTGGTGGTGGTGGCAGAGGAGGAAGTCCTGCATTGCCTTGTGGGCGATCCTCATGAGGTTGATCCCTCCAAGCCCCCTCGCGAGGCTGGTCCTTCCAGCGGTCCTCACGAGGCCGGTCACGCCACCCATGGCGAGGGCCACAGTTGTCCCATCATCCTCCACCTCTCGCTCCGCCTCGGCCGTAGCCCCGATCGTTGCGCTCGGGGCGTCGACCGACACAGCCTTCTCGCACGGCCCTGAGCTCTTGGCATTCGTTGGTGTTGTCGGTATGGAGATCGTGGTACACACAGTACCGGCTGCCCTTGGACGACTCCGGCTAGTCCCTGCCGCGCTTCATGTCTGGCTCTGCTGCGATCACAACTTCTCCCTTGCGCTTCACATCCTTGGCCTTGGCTTTCTTCTCTTCCGGGTCTGCTGCCGGGAGCTCGAGAAGGGAGAGGCATCCCTCCTTAGCCCTTGCGCACTTGGTCGCCAGGTTGAACAGCTCCAGAGACATACAAAGATCTTCGTGGATCGCCAGCTCCTCCTTCATGTTCACGTCGCGGACACCATCAGAGAATGCTGAGATGATGGCCTCCTCGGTCGCCCTAGGAATCTTGAGGCGAGCGTTGTTGGAGTGCTGGGTGTACTTCTGCAAGGTTTCTCCGGGTTGCTGCTTGATGCGATGCAGGTCACCCATGACCAGCGGACGGTCGCGAGTGCCCTGGAAGTTGGCGATGAAGTGAGTGCGCATCTCGTCCCAGGAGGAGATAGTGCCAGGAGGCAGGTTCAGGAGCAAGGTGCGGGCGCCGTCCTTGAGTGCCATAGGAAACTAGTTTGCCATGACCTTTTCATCCCCGTTGGCGTCTTCGATGCCTAGCTCGTAGAGCTGTAGGAACTCCATGGGGTCAGCAGTGCCGTCGTAGCGAGGAGGCCGGTCAGGTTTGAACTTGCCTGGCCAGGTGACACTACGTAGCTTAGTGGTGAAGGTGCGGCAGCTTGCGGTGGTCACCGGAGCTCTCTGCTGATGCGGGGCTTGCTCCTGGGGGTTCCCGCGCGCCGCTTCCTGGAGCAGCGCGGGGTCTTGACATGCAGGCGCAGGGATGCGGTCGTGGCGCACCGGTGCCGGGAGCACTCGAGCACCTTCTTGGGGAAGAGGGATTTCTTGGCAGCCCCTTTCTTGTCGCGCGGGCGCCGGACGCGGTGGTTCTCGTCCTGGGGTTGCGCACCTTGGAGCCAGGGCGCCTTCTTGGGGAGGAGGTGGCGAAGGCACCTCTTGATCTGCGCCTCCTGCGTAGGACGGAGGGCGAGTCAGCGAGAGGGACAGCGCAGGGGAGCCCCTTGCGGCGCTGACGAGCTCGGTGATGAGAGCGAGCCACTCCTCATAGAGGTCGTCGACGGGACGGTAGTGCAGGAGATCACGCGCCAGGAACAACGCGGTGTGCGCGTCCGTGGCGGCGCGACGGGCATGGGACGAGGAACTAGCTGGAGTCAATGACGGGGTGGCAGTGCGGCCTTCCCGCCGCACCGAAAGATGCAGCAATGAGGTCTGCTGCTCGGTCCCCGTCGGGCTGGTGGCGGCATTGGTGGCAGGCGACGGGAGCCGTCTGGGCGACGTGGGCGGTGAGAGCTTCCCGACGTCAGCTCGAGCCCGGCGAGCGTCTGCCATGGACACGGCGGAAGATCGACGCGAAATGACGGAAGAAAGATTCCGGTGCACCCCTACCTGGCGTGCCAAATGTCGGATGTTGGGTTCCGGCAGACCCTTAAGGTTCGAACTCTGGGGTGCGCACGAAGATCTTCCCCCTTCCGACTCACGTCCGATCGCCTCGCGAGACTCAAAGCTAAAACAATGAACAACATGAGGGACACAAGAATTATACTGGTTCGGGCCACCATCGTGGTGTAATACCCTACTCTAGTGTGTGGTGTGGTGGATTGCCTCAGGGGCTGATGATGAATAGTACAAAGGATGAACAGCCTCGCGAGAGGTGTTCTTGAGCTAGTGCGATGAACTGTTTGGGTGAGTTCGATCGCCTCTCGGTCTGATAAGCACTCGATGAGTTTCCTCCCCCACCTCTGTGGTGGCTAGTCCTATTTATAGAGGCCTTGGTCCTCTTCCCCAATATTGAGCGGGAAGGGCGCCAACAACGGCCATTTTGAAGGGGAACATCTAGTACAAGTTATCCTGACTAAAGTTGGTCTTCGGCTGCCAAAGGCAATGGTGATGCTGCCGTCTTGGGCTCCACGGTGACCTCCATCTTGCCGCTTTGCTGGTATTGGTCTCGTTGCACTGAAATGGCAACCTTTGCCTCATGCCTCGGTACTCCACGCCTATGCTTGCCCCTTTGCACCAAAGAGGAAACAAGGACACTGCACAGGCCAGCGCCCGCCTGGCACCCGCCTGGTCTCGATCGTCATGGCTTGCGTCATGAGCACCTCGCGAGGAACCCTGCCTTGATCTCTCCTCCTCCTCGCGAGCCTGCCTGGCGAGGCCGTCCCTAAGGAAGTCCTGTGTCGTCCACCCCGCGAGGCTTCGCCCCTCACGAGGGTCTTGAGTCTCGCGCTGATGAAGATGGGCCGTACTGGGCCACCACTTGAGCCACGCCGCAGGCTGCAGGCAGGGAAGTCTGGGGACCCCCGTTCCTAGAACACCGACAGTGCCGTATCCTGGAAGGGTGTTGCACGATGATCATCTATAAGAAGGGGAGAACCCAGGTGAAAGACTTCGTGCGAACAGTTGGTTAGTCTAAATGAACCATGAAAATGGAATATGCTATTGTATTAATAGGGTCGAGCCAAACTAAGGGCTTCTTTTTTTGTGCGCAGCGCCTGGGACCACTTATGGGGGTGTCCCTAGCTCAGGTTTATCTGGGCTGTTATATCTGTGGGGCGCCAGACTCCTCTAAATGTGTCCGTGGTCTTGACCATCGTTTACTCTTGTAGGAGGGGCCGCTCAGTGTTCGGCTGCTAGACCTGCCGCATATTCTTCTGCGCGTAAGGATTGCTCTGTATTTCCGCTAACTGTGATGACGCCACACGGACCGGACATCTTCAGTTTAAGGTAGGCGTAGTGCGATACTGCATTAAAACTAGCAAAGGCCATTCTTCCGAGTAGTGCGTGATAGCCGCGTCGGAATGGAGCGATGTCGAAGATTAGTTCTTCGCTTCTGAAGTTGTCGGGAGGACCGAATAAAACCTCTAGTACTAGAGAGCCCATACAGCGGGCCTCGATGCCTGGTATCACTCCTTTAAAGGTAGTGTTGCTTTGGCTGATTCTTGACGGGTCTATCCCCATTTTGCGGACAGTGTCCTGATATATTAGGTTTAGACTAGTGCCGCCGTCCATAAGGACTCAGGTGAGATGGTACCCATCAATTATTGGGTCGAGCACCAAGGCAGCCGATCCTCCGTGCCGGATGCTAGTCGGATGATCCTCCATGCCGGATGCTAGTCGGATGATCCCTGCAATCAAAAGTGATCGGGCATGTAGACCATGGATTGAATTTGGGGGCGACGGGCTCCATAGCGTATATATCTCGGAGTGCGTGTTTGCGCCAACTCTTTGGAATGTGAGTTGCATAGATCATATTCACTGTTTTGACTTCTGGTGGGAATGTTTTTTGTCCCCCAGTGTTCGGCTGGTGAGGCTCATCCTCGTCTTCACTTGGCATCTCCATCCCCTTGTGTTTGGCATTTAGCTTGCCGGCCTGCTTGAAAACCCAGCACTCTCTATGGGTGTGATTTGCAGGTTTTTTGGGTGTGCCATGAATCTGACATAATTTGTCTAGAATCCTGTTTAGGCTGGATGGTCCATCTCTGCTGCCTTTAAATGCCTTCTTCCGTTGACCGGGTCGAGAGCCCCTGAATCCAGCGTTGACCGTCGTGTTATCTGGGCTGTCTTCATTGTTTTGATGCTTCTTTTTATTGCGTCGCGGCTTCCCATTGCCATCCCTGACTTCAGATGTACCTGGGTCGCTGGTGCCGCTACCGGCCAGCCAACTGTCCTCGCCCACGCAAAAGCAGGTCATAAGACTTGTTAAGGCTGCCATTGTCCTCGGCTTTTCCTGGCCAAGGTGTCTGACGAGCCATTCGTCTCAGATACTATGTTTGAAGGCCTCTAAGGCTTCGACATCCGGGCAGTCGATAATTTGATTCTTCTTGGTAAGAAATATGTACCAAAGTTTTCGAGCTGACTCTCCGGGCTGTTGAATTATGGAGTTAAGTCGTCTGCATCCGGAGGTCGGACATAGGTCCCTTGAAAATTGGCCCTAAAAGCATCCTCAAGTTCTTCCCAACTTCCTATTGAGTTTTCAGGAAGGCTTTTCAACCAGTGCCGAGCTAGTCCTTTCAGCTTGAGGGGTAGGTATTTAATGGTGTGGAGATGATTTCCGTGAGCCATGTGGATATGAAGGATAAAGTCCTCAATCCAGACCCCAGGGTCTGTCGTTCTGTCGTATGCCTCTATATTCACGGGTTTAAATCCTTCCAAAAATTCATGGTCCAGCACCTCATCGGTGAAGCACAGGGGGTGTGCGGCACCCCTGTATTTGGACGAGTCATGGCATGCTGTCGACGGTTGTTGTGTCCGGTGCTGAATCCTAGCTGGTATTCGATCAATGTGACCGTTTCGGTAGCTTTGATCATGTGCTGAAGCGCGCTTCCTAGATCCATAGATGGAACTAGCCATACAGGACTTTTTGTCCAGGAGCTCACGTAAATCGTGTGCTGACTTGTGTGCGGCATCATTAGCCGTCCTGTCACGGCCACGGGGTGGTCGGTCCGGCTGATCGGTCGTTTTCGGCTGAATGGGCTCTATGGCCTCATCGTCGAATTTGGGCAGCAGCTTGCGCTTTGGATAGCTCTTTGTGTGACAATCGCCGCCATATTTTTCTTCAGTGTCGAGCACTTTGTTCCACCTGCGGTTGAGCGTATCCTGCGCGGCCTTAAGCCTTTGCTTCTGCTTCTTTAGGCTCCTAGCAGTGGAAATAATCCTTTTGTGGAGGTTCCCTTGTTCCAAGAGTTTTTCTGGGATGATGAGTGCATCATTGTCTGGATTGTTCTCCTCTCCGGAGCCAGGTTGGTGAATTTTACCCTCGGGATCGGCGTCATCTGACGTCGGCTCCGGACTATGTTCACCATCCCCTGGCTCATCCTGCTCCATCATTGGATCCATGGGGTCGTCGTTTCCTTTGGAGTCGACCGGGGTATTATTATTTCTTGTGCTGTTGTCTCTGTTTTTACTGTGGCGGGATTTAGAGCGGCGCCTACGGCGCCGCTTTGGCGGCTTATCGAGGGGATTATCCTTCGTTACGTCATCACCATCGCCTTCTCTTGGTGTCTCCACCATATATATATCATATGATGAGGTGGCAGTCCAGCGCCCAGTGGGCGGTGGTTCCTGTTCTTCTCCTACATCGTCATAAATACCGTCGACGTCTTCGAAGTCGAAATCGAGCGTGTCGGTTAGGTCATCGACAGTAGCTATGAAGTGGGTGGTGGGTGGGGAACGAATTTCATCATCGTCCGCTTCCCACTCGAGCCAGACATAGTTCGACCAAGAGTCTCCTGACAAGGAAATAGACTTTAACGAATTTAGCACGTCACCCAAGGGCGAGTGCTGAAAACTATCCGCGGAGGTGAACTCCATGACCGCTGCCCAATCAGATTCGATAGGCACGGGCTTACGCGGTTCGGATCCTGTAGCCAAAGACGAGTCCGGGAGTCCGATGACACCACCTTCACAGGAGGTGGGATCAGTGCTCGGCTCCAATGCCGATGAGTGTGCGGTCTCCGTGGCGGGGTCCATCCACGTGTCTTCGGAAGGCGTGATCTGCTTCGGGTTGATTCCCGGGGCCGCCACAGGTGCGATCTCCCGAACACTGTCTGATGGTTGATCTAAGTCATGCCCGTCGCGACTGTACGGCGTACCTGACATGGGCTCGAATCCGTTGAAGATCAATTCTCTGCGGATATTAGTAGTATAGTTCAAGCTTCCAAACCTGATCTAATTGTCAGGGGTGTAGCTATTGATCTGCTCCAGGTGGCCAAGCGAGTTCGCCCGCAGTATGAAGCCGCCGAATACAAAGATCTGTCTGGGAAGGAAAACCTCCCCCTCGACTGCGTCATTGAAGATGATTGAAGGAGCCATCGATCTCTATCGCGACGACACAGTGGAAATCTCAATGAAAGCACCAATGTCGGTGTCAAAACCGGTGGATCTCGGGTAGGGGTCCCGAACTGTGTGTTAAGGCTAATGGTAACAGGAGGCAGGGGACACGATGTTTTACCCAGGTTCGGGCCCTCTCGACGGAGGTAATACCATACTTCCTGCTTGATTGATCTTGATGATACGAGTATTACAAGAGTTGATCTACCACGAGATCGTAGAGGCTAAACCCTAGAAGCTAGCCTATGATTATGATTGTTGTTGTCCTATAGACTAAACCCTCCGATTTATATAGACACCGGAGGGGGCTAGGGTTACACAGAGTCGGTTACAGAGAAGGAGAACTATATATCCGAATTGCCAAGCTTGCCTTCCACACAAAGGAGAGTCCCATCCGGACACGGGATGAAGTCTTCAATCTTGTATCTTCATAGTCCAACAGTCCGGCCAAAGTATATAGTCCGGCTGTCCGAGTACCCCTTAATCTAGGACTCCCTCAGGAACCACTTGGAGGCGTGCTTTGTGGCACATTTCCCTTAGGAAGGCATGGGGCAAGGAGGGCCCAACCCTCAGGAGTTCTTCACCAAGGCCACTCAGGAGCTTCAAGAATCAAGAGTCATACGCGGTGATCGCCGCCTACCTGGTTAGCTCCCCATCTGGGCGAGGATGGTGAGCTGTGCATCTACATCGACTACCCAGGGCTCAGCCGAGTTGCGTCTCAGGAGTGCTTCTAGCCCTCGCACATCGGACGCTGCGAGGGTCCGCCGCACAGCTATGTTCGCATGCCTTTCGGCCTGCCGAACACGGCTGCCACTCACTGGCGTCTTCTGCGGAGCATTCTGGCAGATCAGGAGGCCAGACACCATGCGGTCCTGGAGGAGATGGAGATGGTCCTCGAGGAGCCGCCCGGACCCCCAGAGCCTCCCGAGGCTCAGGGCTCCGGTGGCTCGTGAGGACCGGCCCCTTCACCGTGCATCGTCAGCTACTTCAACACCCGCTCTACAATGGTATCTGGTGACATCTTTCGAGTTCATCTCAGTCGGGAGCGCCCTCAGGGTTGCATTATTCCCAGGCCGCGTGGGTTTGTCCCTGCGGCATGTATCCCTTTTGCTTATGTCTTCAGTTTACTTTGCTGGGGGCGCCCCTCGGGCTGCATCATCCCCAAGCCGCTCGGGTCTGACCCAGTGGCATGTATCCTTCCTGCAGCCATCTAAGCCAATTTGCCTTTCATGCTTAACCTGCATATGCTTATCATCTCACGCCTACCGTGGCCCCTTTTTCTCCCTCATGCAAATCGCTTGCACGTTAAAAGGGGGCGCCTGAGCATTGCGACTCAGGGGCTCTTACTGGCTCTCCAGCCCTCACCCCATGGCCTTGTCCACGGCATCGCGACCAGGCATACCAGTGGCGGCTGAGCTCGCTCATGGGCCGGGAGTTGAGGACGTAGAGCATTTGTATTTAACCACCTTGCAGGAACACTCAGCCACCCAAGGCTCAAGATCAGGCGCAACCCGCCTTGAGGTAGGGCCTCGTGAGTCCCGCGCTGGCTCACGAGTGCCCAGATACACCTCGTCTAGCCCACCGTGCCGGCCATGTGTCAGGGCGGGGCTGTACACGCCTCGGAGGCTCCTCCCGGAGGCCCCCCCTCCCACAAACCAGTGGAAGAACCATGCTCCGTGCTGGCTGACGACACTAACGAGGAGCGGATATGCCCGTACACATACGGAAGCGTTATGCTCCGCGCTAGTGATAAACAACTGAGGGTAGCCCATAGTAGTATCAACCTCAAGGAGCCCAGAGCTCAGTGCCTGGCCTCATCGCAATGCCTCCCCTCGGGAGCGCCACGGGAGGGGGCTGGACACAGGGGCTCCGTCCGGGTCACGCCAGCCAGCCAGGTCCTCGGACCTGGTTGTCGCGCTCCCCTCCCCAAGCGGAGCCAAGGTATGAAGACTGTTTGAGCGTTAATGGGGACTCCTGAGCATCGCGACTCTAGAGCCTAACTGGTCACTTAACCCCTCGCTCCTTAGTTCCGCAAGGCTAATGGCGGTTGAGGTATGCGCAGGGCCGGGCCCTGCCGACGTGGAACGACAGATCTACTCCAACCCCCCGTCTCTATTTGTTGTTTGCGTGTCAAGGGGGACTCCTGAGCATCGTGACTCAGGAGCCTAACTTGTCATGTAGCCCCTCACTCCTTGGTCCCGTCCTGGTGATCCGGTCGGGGCTAACGGCGGCTGAGGTATGCGCGGGGCCGGGCCCTACCGACGTAGAACACAAAGCAAATAGGAAGGAAACTTCAAAATCTCGCAAATTCAGAAGCAAATATTAAAAACCATAAATTGTCCTCACAATACCAAACACAAGTTTAAACGCCTCCATGAGGCACGGTGCATGTTGCAGAGTTGAAACAGGAAAGAAGCTGTAAGGAGATCACCCTTGAGCAGCACCGGCATTTGCCAAGAGCCCCGCCTCTGTGGCGGAGTTGCGTTTCTCAGCTCCACCTCCTGATGCCGCGGAACCAGCATTACCTGCCTTGGGAGCAGTGGTGAAAGCGCGGAACTTCGCCAGCAGGGCTTCCGCTCGGCCCTTCACAGCTTCAGCGGCAGCGGCGGAGCGCTCAGCGTCCACAAGCTCTAGCAAATCATCAAGGTTGGCGTCGGGGTCGCGCAGGTAGACATGGCTAAGGACCCGAGTCAGCGCCGTAGAAGAAAGGACGCGATATTCAATCTCGGCAATGGGGCCGATGACGGTCACGAACTCCTCAAGCACTTCGACCAATAAGGGAAGCAGCTTGGCGGGGCCGTCCTTGGCTCCGGCCAGCGACTTCTCCAGGCCATCATCGTAAAGAGACTTCAGCGCCTTGCGAGACCTCTTCTCAAGATCCGCAAAGGCCACGCGATCCTTGGCCAAGACCTTCGCCTTGGCATCCAGCTCGGCCCTCTCCGCCTTCAGCTTCTGCTCCAGGGTCTTCAGTCGGCTGTGATCAGTGGTAAGCTCGGCGTCGCGGTCCCCGATAGCGGCCTCCCGAGCCTTCATCTCTTCCTCCCTTGCCTAGCGGTCGCGAGCCTCCTTGGCGAGCTCATTGCGCAGGCCCCGCAGCTCGTCCTCCAGTGCCTTGCAGCAATCCTGGGCGAGCGAGGCGTCCTTCAGCGCTGCGTCACGAGCGGTCGCGGCCTGGGTAGCGGCTTGCTTTTCCCCCTCGGAAGCCGCAACAGCCTGGCTCAGCGCCGCTTTGACGGAGGTCTCAGAATGAACCTAGCCAGAGATCAGCCCCAAGCGCCCGGCCACCAGGCGGGGGTTGGCGCCCTGAAGGTCTTCTCGTAGCCGGCCTAGCTCAGTAGTGGCACGGTCCAAGTCGGCGGAGCAGGCAGAGGAGTCAGGAACCATTGGAGCAGGAGGAGAAGACGGCAGCGTGATCACGACTTGGGAGACTGGGAGCTCGTGAGCCTTGGCAACCTCAGCGACAGCGTCAAGCGTCGGCGCCTCCAGAGTCAGCGGGGCCACGGGGGCTGGCACCCCGCCAAGGCGCTCCTCTTGGCCTCACGAGGACGACCGGGAAGGGGAGCTGCGAGCTCCACTGCCTCCCCTTCCCACAGACGAAGGCGCGGCCACAACGGATGAGCCTGCCCTAAGCGGAGCCACTGTGTCCCCCTTCAGCTTATTCGCCGCAGGTGGCAGCCTAACTAGATGATAGAGGACGTCAAGTCCTGACAACAAAAACAAGAGCAAACCAGAGTTCGAGTACTTACGGGTCAGCCGCTGTATGTTCTGGCGGCCTCCTGCCGAGCTTAAAGCCAGAGAGCCTCTTGTGGGGGCAGCCTCGAGAGGTCCAAGGGCAGAAGAGGGCGCACCAGAGGGGCTGGAGCTAGCTTCAAGCTGTGCCTGGGCTGGGGTAGCCCCTCGGGAGATCAGCCCTGACATGTCCTTCTTCGGGATCACGGGCGGGTCCTCTCCACCTCGCCTGGTGTCGGCCTCGTCATCATCAGGCAGGGTGCGGAGGATGTTGGCCCTGCGCCAAGGGGGAGTCTCGCCCGTCCCCTCAGTGGTCTCCTCCGAGTCGCGCTCCTCTTCTTCTTTGTCTTCCTCATCTCCTCCGCGGGAATCATCGGAAGACAATTCCACCGGCGCCACCGCCTCCTGGCCCTTAGGAGGCACCTCCGGCACCAGGCCGCTCCCATTGAAGGTGGTCATGGCGTCCACCACCCGTTGCCAGGCTTCGCAAAGGAACAAGGGGACGGGAGCACCCTCCAGGCCTTCCACGTCCCCTCCAACCAGGAAGCGGAGAGCTACGGCTAGATCCTCATCAGCCAGGGCCTCCAAGCTTAGGCAGAGATCGTCGTCCGCATCTCCAAGCCTCCACAATGGGCGCGAGTGCGCCTGAAGTGGAGCCACCCGCTGCGCGAGGAACTCCCTCAGGAGCATGGCCCCGGTCAGCTTCGCCACCTTCATGTTGCCCGGCCTCAGGTCGGTGTTCATCTTCTCCAGCACCAGCTTCACCCGTAGGTCGTCAAGCTTCACGCGAGACCACGCCTCGTCATCCTGGGGCTGCTCCATGGGCAGCACCAACCGAGAGTGGGTGCATCTGGCGTCCATCATGACCCACTTACTCCGGAAGCCATCAACCCTCTTCCCGGCCTTCGAGATCGTGTTGGCTTCGGTGTACGCGACAAAGCTAGCGCACGCCAAGGTATGGCCGCCGGTGACCCGGAGGGAGAAGAAGTGGCGCAGCAAGGCCACAGAGGGCATCACCCCGACGTGCGCCTCGCAGTAGTAGGCGAAAATCGACAGTAGGAGAACAGAGTTGGGATGGAGATGAAGGTCCTGTAACTTGTAATGGCGGAGGACGGCGTAGAAGAACTCGAAGAAGGGAGGCACCAGGCCGGCGATGACAGTGCTCATGAAGAAGGGGTAAAAGGTGCTCCCCTTAGCCTCCAGCATGGTGGAGCCGGCTCGGAGCACAGCCTCCCCCATCTCGTTGCCTTGCGTCGCCGTCATCAGGTGCGTAGAGGCGAGATTCTTCTCCGTCATGTTTGGGGGATCCAGGGCCGGCGAGTACCAAGCTGGTGGAGCCTCGGCCGCGGCCTTGCGGGGCACCATTGCTCGCTGGAGGAGGAAGAATGAGGTAGATCTGGAGATTTAGGAAGCAATAGAGCAAGAGCAAGAAAGGGAATCTGAAGCAAGGCGAATGAGAGCAATGAAGGTAAGCCTAACCCAGGCCAACCTTTTGTCAGTCGGGCAGTTTCCGAGGGAGCGTGGGGAAGCAGAGTCGCCCATGTCCAATCAACCGCCACGCGACGACCAAGGCCGCAGGCTGTTGGGGCCGCGGCGCTCTACACTTGTCCTTTGGCTTCGCTGCTAAGCCAAGTCCGAGCGCGCCTTGGGCCCAGGGGCTACTGTCGGCGTTCTGGGAATGGGGGTCCCCAGACTTGCCTGCCTGCGGCCTGCGGCGTGGCTCAAGGGGTGGCCCAGTACGGCCCGTCTTTATCAACCCAACCTCAAGACCCTCGCGAGGGGCCAAGCCTCGCGGGGCGAACGACGCAAGGCTTCCTCAGGGGTGGCCTCACCAGGCAGGCTCGCGAGGAGGCGGAGAGATCAACGCAAGGAGTACCTCGCGAGGTGCTCGTGGCACAAGCCATGACGATTGAGACCAGGCGGGAGTCAGGCAGGCGCCAGCCGGTGCAGTGTCCTCGTTTCCTCTTTGGTTCAAAGGGAGCAAGCGCAGGCGCGGAGTACCGAGGCATCAAGCAAAGGTTACCATATCGGTGTAACGAGAACAAGACCAGCAGGACGGCAAGACGGAGGTCACTGTGGAGCTCAAGACGGCGTCATCACCAGTGCCTTTGGCAGTCGAAGACAACCTTTAGTCAGGATAACTTGTACTAGCTGCCCCCCTTCAAAATGGCCGTTGTTGGCTCCCTTCATGCTTAATATTTGGGAAGAGGACCAGGGCCTCTATATATAGATAGAGCCACCACAGTAGAAGGCATCTAGATCTCACCTAAAGCCAACAGAGAAGGAGCCATTCCTCTCCAAGCACACCACCACAAGAACACCCCTCGCGAGGTTGTTCTTCCTCTGTACTATTCATCATCAGCCCCGAAGGAAATCCACCACCACACACTAGAGTAGGGTATTACACCACAACGGTGGCCCAAACTAGTATAAACCTTGTGTCCCTCGTGTTGTTCATCGTGTAGCTTAGATTCGCGGCGAGGTGTTGGGACGTGGATCGGTAGGGAGTAGATCTTCGTGCGCACCCCAGAGTTCAAACCTTAAGGGTTTTGCCGGAACCCGATATCCGACATAATGGGTATGGAATGGATAAGTGTTGAGGTTGCAGCATTACTAAGCATTGTATGGAGGCTAACTTACGAGTGCAAGAGTAAGATACGAAACTACGCAAACAGTCGCAAACTAGTAATGATCAAGAAGTGATCCTGAACTACTTAAGAATCAAACATAACCCCACCGTGTTCTCTTCTCAAACTCACTCGAAAAGGGATGTCCAGGGTTACACACGCGGTTTGTGTATTTTAATTCGGATCTGGTGTCAAGTTCTCTACAACCAGATATTATAAATTTCCCATTTGCCATATAACCGCAGGCACGACTTTTGAAAGATCAAACCCAGCAGGGGTGTCCCAACTTAGTCCATCACAAACTCTCATGATCAACAGAGGAAAATCCTCCTCCAGGAACAACCAATCAAGATCAGAATCCTAGTTCACAAGACATTACGAAAATGGTAAAACAAAACCAGCAAGACCTCCCAACGTGCCGACACCTTGATAGTAGCCGCGCGTATCTCGTCTCAGGACACGATCAGATGAGCTAAGCTTATGGTCACTAAGAAGCAAGTTGCTTAGGGGGCGCCGCAAGGTGCTGTAGTTTGTACCAACACTCATGAGGAGCACTGGCCCAGGATTGTTAATTAAGTCCTCGGGTCCGGAAAGTCCCTATGCAAGTTTTAGTTGTTATTTGGCAAATGGAAAACCAATGTTGGGCCTTGATGGAAGAGTTTTATTCAAAGCAAACTATCAAGCGGGTGCTGTCGGCGTCCTGGATATGGGGGTATCCAGCCCTGCCTGCCTACGGCCCACCATGTGGCTCCATCGATGGCCTGGTACGGCCCAGCTTCAGCATCAACAACTCAAGACCCTCGTGAGGGGCCAAGCCTCGTGAGGCGGACGACGCCAAGACCCCCGAGGGGATTGGCCTCCCCAGGCTTGCTCCCGAGGGGCGGAGAGCTCTATGCAAGGTTCACCTCACGAGGCTCAGCTGCCATGAGCCATGACGACCAAGCCCAGGCGGGCGCCAGAGCGTAGGTTTCCCCTTCGGTGCAAAGGAGGCAATCTGTAGGCATGGAGTCCCAAGGAATCAGCCAAAGGTTTCGATTCTGGTGCAACGAGACCAAGACCGCCATGACGGCAGGATGGAGGTCATCGACGAGCCCACTGCAGCGTCACGACCAGAGGCTTTTCACAGGCGAAGACTACTTTTGTCAGGATAAGTTGTACTACTTGTCCCCTTTGAAATCCGGCCGTTGTGGGATCCCTTCCTAGCAACATTTGGGAAGAGGACCAAGGCCACTATAAATAGGACTAGCCACCACCATAGAGGCAGGACAAGTCGAACTAGCTCACACCACACCAGCTCCCTTGAGCTCAAGAACACCCCACCTCCTGAGCCCAGTTCATCCACTATACTAGTTCATCCTCAGCCCCCCGAGGCAATCCACCAAAAACATTGGAGTAGGGTATTACACCGCAAGTGGCCCAAACCAGGATACACCGTTGCGTCTCTTTCTCTCTTAGCTTGTCGTGCTAGGCTTAGGAGGATCGCGAGTAGGCAGGCTGGGTAGGTTGAGATCTCCGCACGCACCCTAGAGTTCGAACATCTCAAGGGTTTGCGGATCCCTTAATCCGACATTTGGCGCGCCAGGTTGCACCGCCGGCCCCGATGGTGGGCGCTCCTCCACCGACCCAGCCGACGTGCGCTCCCAAAGAAGCACCGGGGTTGTGCTGCTTCACCCTCTCTCTACGGCAGGTGCAGTGGCCACCCAGGTTCCGTCCAGAGATGCCGCCGCGTTACAACGACGCGGCGGATCTGGCCCCCTTCCTTCAAGCATACGTGGAGGTAGTCTGGGCGGCCGGTGGAGACGACAAGGTGAAGGCCAACTGGCTCCCCATGGCCCTAGTAGGCGCACCACGTGCCTAGTTGCTCAACCTGCCGGCATCCTCTGTGGCCTCCTGGGAAGAGTTGCGCGACCTCTTCCTCTCCCACTACGCGGCACCGGCGCCCCCGATCATCACAGCTGTACTAGGTGGCTTGCAGGCACCACTCTTCGACCGCCACATCAAGCTGTTCTGCCGGCGAGTAGGCATCACCCGGGCGGGCTCGAGGGCTCCCCCGGGCTGGGCGGCGCCCAAGGCCGACCTCACCTTCGGCCCAGAGGATCATCCTGCCACCACGACGGGAGCAGGCGCGCTCCCAATGCTTTGCACCCCGACCGTCTGCCATGTAGTGGTCACCAGAACCTCATCGACGGTGGAGCCGGCCTTAATGTGCTCTCCCCGGAGGCGTTCGGACTGCTGCATGTGCCGCCCGACTGGCTCCGCCCCTCCAAGCCTTTCTCCGGGGTAGGCGTCGGCTCCACCAGCCCCCTGGGGCAGATCCGCCTCCCTGTCACCTTCGGGACCCGTGACAACTACCGCACCGAGCTCATCGACTTTGACATCGCCAGGATCGATCTGCCATACAATGCCATTCTAGGGTACCTGGCCTTGGCCCAGTTTATGGTTGTGACCCACCTTCCGTACAACCTCATGAAGATGCCCGACAGCAATGGTGTCCTCACGGTGGTGGGAGACACCAAAGGCACGCTGTAGGCCCTCAAGCTCGCCTTCAGGTCAGTAGCATCCGCGCTACCTGATGAGAAAGGGGGTCAGGAGGCCCCCAAAGCAGCGCCGGCCAGGAAGAAGCAATTGTTCAGCCGAGACGAAGCAAGTGCTGGTCAGTGAAGACGGGGCGGCCAGTGGCACCTTCACCATAGGGGCTGGCCTTCCTCGTGACCAAGAGGAGGCATTGGTCAGCTTTTTGCGAGCCAACAAGGATGTATTTGCTTGTGAACCCAAACACCTGGCTGGGGTCCCAAGGGGAATAATCAAGCACCACTTGAGGGTATGCCCAAATGTACAACCTGTGAAGCAGAAGGCCCGTCACCAGTCCACCGAGAAACATGCCTTCATTGTCCAGGAAACCCGCAAGCTACAAGCCGCATGGGTCATCAGAGAGGTACGGTACCCGAAGTGGCTGATGAACCCCGTCATCGTCCCCAAGAAAGGACCAGAAAGGCGGGAAGGAGCGCATGTGCATCGACTTCACCAACCTCAACAAGGCCTGCCAACAAAATCCTTTCCCGCTCCCTCACATTGACCAAATCGTGGACTCCACTGCCGAATGCGACCTGTTATGCTTCTTGGATGCCTTCTCAGGCTACCACCAGATCAAGATGGCCGTGCAATATGTGGAGAAAACAACGTTCCTGACCCCCTGCAGGGTGTACTACACACCTGCATGCCCTTCAGGCTGCGTAATGCCGGGGAAACCTTCCAGCGGCTGATGCATATCGCCCTGGGCTCGCAGCTCGGGAGGAACGCATAGGCTCTATGTTGACAATATAGTGGTGAAGTCTCGGCAGGCCGGGACCCTGATTGCCGATCTGGAGGAGACGTTTGCCAGCCTACACAAGGTGGCTCTTCGGCTTAATCCCGAGAAATGCATGTTCGGGGTTCCCTCTGGCAATCTGCTGGGCTTCCTGGTGTCACACAGTGGGATCGAGGCCAACGCGGAGAAGGTCCAGGCGATAGAGGACATGAGCCCCCCGGAAACCCTGAAGGAGATACAGAAGCTGGCGGGCTGCGTAACCTTGCTTGGGCGCTTCATTTCCAAGTTGGGGGAGCGCGCCCTCCCATTCTTCAAGCTGATGAAGAGGAAGGAGCCATTTGAGTGGACCCCGAAGGCGGATGCAGCCTTTTGAGACCTCAAGTGATATTTGACCAGCCCGCCAGTGATGGTGGCACAACACCCTCTCGAGCCCTTGGTGCTCTATCTGGCAGCCACCCCTCACTCAGCCAGCACCACCCTGGTGGAACTAAGGAAGGAACGCCCGTCCAATAAACCTCAACAGGATGCACAACCATCGAACAAGACATAGCACCCTCAAGACAATGCGTGTGAGGCCTCGACCGACCCGGTGGTCGACATTCCTCCCGAGGCTACGAATGACCCCGCGGCCACCAAAGGTCCCGAGGGCGGACCTCATGAAGCCATGGAGGACCCGTGCCCTCATGAAGAGCAAGACTCCGCTGATGCCTCCCCCTCATCGAGCACCCTGTCTACTTCGTCAACACGGTGCTGAGGGAGGCCTGGGCACGCTACCCCATGCCTCAGAAGCTCTTTCTCGCGCTCCTGATCACCTCCCGGATACTGCGCCACTACTTTCAAGGCCACCCCATCAAGGTTGTTTTGGCGTACCCTCTGGAGAAGGTGCTCAGAAGCCCGAATGCCGCCGGGCGAGTTGCTGAATGGAACATCGAGCTTCAGGCGTTCAATCTCAAGTTCAGCACCACTAGGGTAATCAAGCGTGCGGCCCTCACAGACTTCGTGTCTGAGTGGATCGACACTCCCGACCATGGAGTAGGTGAGGATCACTCCCTCCTGCCAGGAGACGAAGAACCCGATGGATGGATCATGTACTTTGATGGGGCATTTGCGCGACAAGGCGCAGGAGCGGGGGCCGTCCTCATCTCACCCACCAAGGACAAGCTCTACTACGTAGTGCAGCTCTCCTTCCAGCAGGGCGAGAAGGTCTCCAACAACATTGCAGAATTCGAAGACTTGCCCGCGGGACTCAGGGCTGCGGCCGCGCTGGGAGTGAAGCGCCTGACCATCAAGGGTGACTATGAGCTCCTCGTCAACTTCTCCAAAAACGAGTACACAGCGAAGGACGACCACACGGAGGCGTACCTAGAGGAGGTGCGCAAAATGGAGAAACGGTTCATGGGCGTGGAGCTGCAGCATGTGTCGCGCGGAATGAATTAGGAAGCGGACGACATCGCCAGAAGAAACTCCCGCAGGCTCCCTCAGGAGCCGGGGGTGTTTGAGGAGCGGCTCTTCAAGCCGTCTGTGACCCCCATGCCACGACTCTAGCACCGCCTCAGGAGGACTTGCCACAGGCACCCCAGACGGGCGCCCCAGCCTGTGGCCACCCCTCAGGAGACCGCCTGCTGCTTGCACTTGAGCCTCAGGAGGTGTGCTAGACCGAAGAGTTCAAGACGCACTTGCTTCAAGGGACCCTGCCAGAGAAGGAGGAGGACGCCGAGTGCGTGGCCCGTCAAGCCACCGCGTACTGCATCAAGGATGGTGAGTTATATCGCAAGAGGCCCAATGACGTTTCATTGCGATGCATCTCCAGGGAACAGGGGCTCGAGCTGCTAGCAGACATACATGGTGGGGACTGCGGGCATCATTCCTCATCATGCACTCTGGTGGGCAAGGCGTTCTGCATCGACCTCTACTGGCCCACCACGCTCAATGACGCTACAGAGCTGGTGCGCTCTTGTGAAGCATGCCAATTCCACGCCAAGCAGACCCACCAGCCTGCGCAGGGCCTCCAGAAAATCCCACTCACATGGCCGTTCATGGTGTGGGGGCTCGACATCTTGGGGTCGTTCCCTCGAGTGCCAGGGGGCTACCGGTACCTCTACGTC
The DNA here is from genome assembly GCF_002162155.2 of Triticum dicoccoides. NCBI lineage: Eukaryota > Viridiplantae > Streptophyta > Magnoliopsida > Poales > Poaceae > Triticum > Triticum dicoccoides. The sequence continues at coordinate 324,946,072 of NC_041387.1, read as the reverse complement.
GCCATACAAGTTCACCAAGTGGGCGGAGGTACAAGCTGTGCGTGCTATCCCAGCTGGATCGGCCATCAAGTTCATGAAAGGAATCGTGAGCCGGTTTGGGGTCCCCAACCGCATCATCACCGGCAATGGGTCGCAGTTCACCAGCAACATTTTCAAAACATACTGTGCTAACCTTGGAGCACAGATATGCTATGCCTCAGTGGCACACCCACGGAGCAACGGCCAGGCTGACTGGGCCAATGCAGAAGTCCTGATGGGGCTCTAGACCAGGACCTTCAAGAAGAAGATCGAGGCATGCGGCAGGAGCTGGCTCGACGAGCTCAAGTCCATGCTGCGGTCCATCCGCACCACCGCAACCAAGCCAACGGGAGAGATGCCGTTCTTCCTCGTCTATATAGCAGAAGCGGTTCTGCCTCACGAGGTCAAGCATCGCTCCAAGCGGCTCCTAGCATTCGATGAGGCATGCCAGGACGCCACACGGGGGATGGATCTCGTGCTGGGGGAGGAACGCCGCCGACAAGCCTCGCTCCGGGCAGCAAGGTACCAGCAGGCGTTGCGGCAGTACCACTGCCGCAGTGTCTGCTCCAGGACGTTAGAGGTGGGTGACCTCATCCCGAGGCGGGTGCTCTCCAGGGAGGGGCTGCACAAGCTCTCTCCCATGTGGGAGGGCCCGTTTAGGATTGCCCGTGTCTCCAGGCCTGGCGCCGCGCACCTGGAGACACAGGACGGGGTCCCAATTCGGAACGCCTGGAACATCGAGCACCTCCGGAAGTTCTACCCCTGAAGAAAGGCTCCAGCCTGTGAAGGTCTCCGCGCGTGACACTCTCACGTAATAATGAGTGGTGATGTACACGCCCCGGAGTCCCTTCGAAGCGTGCGTTTTCCGGTTCGAGTTCGTCGAGGGAAGTAGTCGTTCACGCCTTCATGAGTCATCGTGGGAATTAGTGTATGTGGAGATGGTAGTGGAAGTAGTTGTACATGTTCATTTTGGAGAGGTACTTCATGACTCCAAGTTGTTCGCGGTCGACGGTAGTGGTACTTAGTGCAACATCTTGTAGTCGTTCGGGCATCTGTGGTCTTGCCGGTCTTGATGGTCTGAAACGAAGCAACACAAGGGCCTCAGGTGGGCAGTAGCAAGGAGGCGATAGTGGTGGTCAGCGGCAGGAAGCAGGTGTCGGTGTCAAAACTGGCGGATCTCCGGTAGGGGGTCCCGAACTCTGCGTCAAAGGCTAATGGTAGCAGGAGGAGGGGGACACGATGTTTACCCAGGTTTGGGCCCTCTCTATGGAGGTAATACCCTACTTCCTGCTTGATTGATCTTGACGATATGAGTATTACAAGAGTTGATCTACCACGAGATCGTAGAGGCTAAACCCTAGAAGCTAGCCTACGATTATGATTGTTGTTGTCCTACGGACTAAACCCTCCGATTTATATAGACACCGGAGGGGGCTAGCCTTACACAGAGTCGGTTACAGAGAAGGAAATCTACATATCCGAATTGGCAAGCTTGCCTTCCACGCAAAGGAGAGTCCCACCCGAACACGGGATGAAGTCTTCAATCTTGTATCTTCATAGTCCAACAGTCCGGCACAAGTACATAGTCCAGCTGTTCGAGGACCCCCTAATCCAAGACTCCCTCAGTAGCCCTTGAACCAGGCTTCAATGACGACGAGTCCGGCGCGCATATTGTCTTTGGCATTGCATGTCGGGTTCTTCTCCAAATCCAGAGTACCTGTTGTAACGAGTAGTGTCCGGCTTCCCATTATTGTTGCACTCCTCGGCTTCTGTACTTTAATAATGGCAGTCTCCATGTGTCGACCGAATGCGAGAAGTCGGGGCATTTTTACATTTTCCACCCTGCCCATGTTAGTAGACCGTCTATTAAAGAGACGGGGATCCTCAGATCCAAATCACACTATCTTCCCCAAGCGAGGATTCATCAGAGCGTGCCCGAAAAAAGCCATTCCATCATGGCCGGTCGCCGCAGCTCCTCCTCTCGCTCCCGTAGCGCTAAGCAAGGTGATTGGGAGAAGTGTTCTGTATCCCATGGCCAATTTGTGGAGTTGCAGACCCAGAGATTTCTCCGGCCTGCATATCTTGTCCCCGTCCGAGCCGGACTAGCCACTTACGGTGGCGGGGAGCAAGCAAAGATTTTCCCCAACCCATCCATGGGGAGTGAGTATGCCTTGTCCCTTACTTGCTGAGGGGCCTCAGATTTCCAATCCATCCATTCCTCCGCGGGCTCCTGGAGTACTACGGCCCCCAGCTGCATAACTTCACTCCTGCTTCCATACTGCACATCACAGGTTATGTCGCACTTTGCGATCTATTTCTGGGCTGCGAAGCTCATTTCGAGCTATGGAAGAGGCTATTCTGCCACGTCCCTCGCAATCAGGAGGGATCAATATACCAAGTTGGCGGAGGCGAAGTATGGCGCATCGCCTGAACAGGATACTTATCCGGCACTCTGAAGAAGACATCTGAAGACTGGCCTTCGGAGTGGTTTTATATAGAGGACGTCCCCCTTCCGGACCCTATCCGGATAGGACTTCCTGAGTTTGCCAATGCCCCACTGAAGAAATGCCGCAACTAGCGTCCATGGAGCCCCAGGAGGAAGATAATAGAGAGGTCCTTTATCTGATGGGCAGGATAAAAACGCTGGCCAAATCAGGATTGACAATAATCGAGGTTATGTCAATATGCATTATGCGGGGGGTGCAACCACTCTAGTATCGGGGGAAACCCATGTGGCACTTCAATGGAGAAGACGATGCCACCCGCTGCGGTCGTAAAGGTCCGGACTCCGCCGTCGCTCTAGCAAAAATACTGTCTGATTTGTATAAAGGAGAAGAAGAGGAGTTTCTCCACATTAAGCCACGGGATGGATTTTCCATGTCCAACCCCCCAAGCTGGGTGAGCTGCTATCTTTTACTCAACTCTATTCATTCCCGCGTTCTGTCATCACAAATATTTACCTTGCTAATTCATAGCAAGAACTGTGAAAATCCGTGAGGGAGGTCCATAGCCCGGCTCCACAGCCAGAGGGCCCCAACCAGGCCCTCGACCCCGGACTTGAAGAAGATCCGGACATATTTGTGGAGCTCGTCGACAGGACGTTTTACCAGTTAAGCTGTGACGGTACCTTGGTGGCCATCATAGCTGATTATCCTGGCCTACTCCCTACATCGCATGTAAGTAAAACCGGAGTCCTAACTTCCAAGAAGGATCCCTTCTTTGCACCTTACCCACCGCACATGTATTGAGTTTTACAGGGAAAGCCATCGAGGTGCCGCACCGAACCCGCTGTGACTCTCCATCAAGGGGCACCAAAGCCGGGTAGGCATAAAAGGAAGGCGGTCAGGACCTAGATGTCGTGGCAGAGGTATGATTAAAAACCTGCTCCGTGGTTATCATCTTTAAAATATAACAATGTCCTTGGTCCCCTGGCAGAAAAAGCGCTCGCTGGACTGTGTCAGGAGAGCCTGCCGGCCATGCCTCAACAAGCCGGACTCCAGAGCCGGACTCAGGGGCGGAGGCTAACGGGGGGACAACGCCGGACGGTCCTCCTACAGAGGATGCGGATAGAATATCCGCTACAAATTCCAAAGTGGAGAGCACCATGAATCACAGGCGTCGACGGGCCGTACTTCGCGACCCTAATTTCTCTGAAGAGGTGTTCAATGCCTTCAACTCAGAAGACGCGTACATCTGAGCTGCTCAAGGTGGTCTTGCTAGAGCCACGGACCAGTATTTAAAGGATATACGGGTAAGAAAATCTGATAATTATGTATATCAGTAGCCCCTGAGACTTGAAACAGTTGGCACAACTGATTTAAGGATCATTGTATGCATAGGTTCTTACAGAGAAGAACACCCATTTGTCCCAAGAGCTGGAGGAGTGCAAAGCCCAGCTAAGGGTCGCAGTTGCCAGAATGGAGGAATCGAAGAAGGCCTCATCTGGTAATACTTGTCCCAAAACGAATGTTATTACGTGTACCAGTTAGTATTCGGAATGCTTGTGAATCTAACAATAGATTCTGTAGATAATCCCGGAGGGAATCCGGGGATCGTACAAGAGGATGAGCAACAAGCTAAATGACAGCTAGAGGCTGGCGAGCATGTTCTTACACGGGTTAGGCGGGAGAAAAACGATCTCCAAAATGCCAATACCCGGCTCGGTGTTGAATTAGAAGATGTTTGGGCCCAGCTTGCTTACTCCATGAAGGAGAATAAGAGGCTTTGACGCGGCATTTTTAGTAAGTGCTCGAACGAACCTTTATGCACTTCGGCGGAGAAACGTGCTAACTGAGTTATGTCTGTAGGTATGCTGACAGGTCGACCCGAAGAGGAGATGCCCGGATCCACAGGCGATCTTCTGCAAGAGCTCTCACAACTACACGAACAAGTTCGGCAGGTGATGCAGGGTATTGCCCAGGCCTTGTGGCCATCCGCGCCCCTCCAGGAGGCATGTGGGAGCTTGTAGAGATGCTCAAGGGAGCACGGCGGCGCTTCCGATTATGGAAGATGTCGGCCTGCCGACAAGGTGTGAGGGAAGCCTAGGCCATGGTGAAGACGCGGTACACCAAGGCTGACCCGGATCACATGGCCGAGGTCGGACCTGTAGGGTCAGATGGGAAAGACATCCCCGTTATTTTGGTATATGACCAGGTAGGATTAGCCACAAAGTATTCCCAACAGGATTGTAGGCTAGACAGCTGATACATCTCCAACGTATCTATAATTTTTGATTGTTCCATGCTATTATATTACCCCTTTTGGATGTTTATGGGCTTTATTTTACACATTTATATCATTTTTGGGACTAACCTACTAACTGGAGGCCCAGCCCATATTGTTGTTTTATTGCCTGTTTCAGTATTTCGAAGAAAAGAAATATCAAACGGAGTCCAAACGGAATGAAACCTTCGGCATCTTGATTTTTTGGAAGAATATCATCATAGAGGCTTGGAGATCAGGTCAGAAGATCCTCGAGGAGCCAAGGAGATAGCCCCCCCTACAGGGCGCGGCCCCTGTCTCGTGGACCCCTCGAGCACCCCCAACCGACTTCTTTCGCCTATATAACCCTACGTACCCTAAAACCATCGAAAATCAAGATAGATCGGGAGTTCCGCCGTCGCAAGCCTCTGTAGCCACCAAAAACCTCTCGGGAGTCTATTCCGGCACCCTGCCGGATGGGGGATCCTTCACCGGTGTCCATGTTCATCATCCTGGCGCTATCCATGACGAGGAGGGAGTAGTTCACCCTCGGGGCTGAGGGTATGTACCAGTAGCTATGTGTTTGATCTCTCTCTCTCGTGTTCTCTCTATGGCACGATCTTGATGTATCGTGAGCTTTTTATTATAGTTGGATCTTATGATGTTTCTCCCCCTCTACTCTCTTGTGATGAATTGAGTTTCCCTCTTGAAGTTATCTTATCGGATTGAGTCTTTTATTTGAGAACTCTTGATGTATGTCTTGCCGTGTTTATCTATGGTGACAATGGGATATCACGTGCCACTTGATGTATGTTTTGGTGACCAACTTGCGGGTTCCGCCCATGAACCTATGCATAGGGGTTGGCACACGTTTTCTTGACTCTCCGGTAGAAACTTTGGGGCACTCTTTGAAGTACTTTGTGTTGGTTGGATGAATCTGAGATTGTGTGATGTATATCATATAATCATTGCCACGGATACTTGAGGTGACAATGGAGTATCTAGGTAACATTAGGGTTTTGGTTGATTTGTGTATTAAGGTGTTATTCTAGTACGAACTCTTGAATAGATCGAGCCGAAAGAATAACTTTGAGGTGGTTTCGTACCCTACCATAATCTCTTCGTTTGTTCTCCGCTATTAGTGGCTTTGGAGTGACTCTTTGTTGCATGTTGAGGGATTGTTATATGATCTATCTATGTTATTATTGTTGAGAGAACTTGCACTAGTGAAAGTATAAACCCTATGCCTTGTTTCCTATCATTGCTATACCGTTTGTTTTCACTTTTATCATTAGTTACCTCGCTGTTTTATATTTTTAGATTACAAAAACCTATATCTACCATCCATATTGCACTTGTATCACCATCTCTTTGCCGAACTAGTGCACCTATACAATTTACCATTGTATTGGGTGTGTTGGGGACACAGGAGACTCTTTGTTATTTGGTTGCAGGGTTGTTTGAGAGAGACCATCTTCATCCTACGCCTCCCACGGATTGATAATCCTTAGGTCATCCACTTGAGGGTAATTTGCTACTGTCCTACAAACTTGTGCACTTGCAGGCCCAACAACTTCTACAAGAAGAAGGTTGTGTAGTAGACAACAAGCTCTTTTCTGGCGCCGTTGCCGGCGAGGTGAGTGCTTGAAGTTATATCTTTAGATCTTGCAATCGAATCTTTTTGTTTCTTGTTTTGTCACTAGTTTAGTTTATAAAGTATACAAAAAAATGGAGTTAAGTTTGTCTCATACGCTTCGTCTTTTTAATTTCTTTCGTGAGTTTGATGGAAAGTAAAATTGTGCTCAGGTGCTAGAAGAAGAGTGCATTAAAATGCTTGGTACTAAATCTTTGAATGATGAGCATGATTGCAATGTTGTTAGTATAAACTCCTTGAATATCCATAGTATTAATGATGATTGCTCTAGTTATGATGAAAATATATCTTATGAGCATGTCAACTTTTTGGAATGCATATTTGCATGAACACACCAAATAGAGAAGATATATATTGCAAGAGGCATAAGTTTTTAGAAACTAAGAAGTTGCAAGAAAGGCTAGATAAGAGTGCGGAGAATTTAAGATATCTTTCCCGTTGTGAATTTTGCAATAAACAAGATCATTTACATCTCCAATGCAAATTGTTTCATGATCGGATCATGTCAAAAAATTGTGATGATTTGATCTCCCTTTCTCATTACAATGAACTTAGATTGCTTGTGGGTTGTGAAGAGTTGAAATGTTTAACTAAGCCTATTCCAGAATTTAATCTTAAGCATTTTCTTGATATTGATCTAGAAAGATTTACATGTTTTGTGCGGAGAACTGCATTGAAAATCCTTATATTGCTAATTACCTAAAGAAAAGAAAGCAACTAGAAGATGATGAGAATACTAATGAAAGGGAAGAGACATCCCAATCTCCTCCTATTATTTCTTATAATGAATCAGGTAACGAGGAGGAGCTTTCTATTCAACCAATCTCATCAATAAGGAGCTCAAAGAGGAAGGTTGAACCCACACATAATGTGAAGAAGAAATAGAAAAGAAGGAGCAACAAAGGTAAAAAGGTCTCCCTCCCAAATGATGTTGCTCCTACTACTCATTGTGATGATGATAATTGCTTTACTATTGGTGCTATCCATATTTTTAATGATGAGAATAATTATGCTTATGATATGAAAGGGCTCAAGCTTGGGGAAGCTATGTTTGATGGGGATGAATTATTTGAGAATATATTTGCTGAAATTAATGTTTGTCCCAAGCTTGGGGATGCTATGTTTAGTGAAGATGATATTTTTAGCATCCCAAGTATTGATATGCAAAGTTGTTATGATGATAGCATGCCTCCTACTTATGATGATTATATTGATGAAAGTGGGTTCGGAAGAGTGTCAACTTTAGGAAGTAGTGATCCCACTATTTTGGAGGATGTTGAATTTTATTATGATGAATATGAAAGTGGATTTGGAAGAGTGTCAACTTTATTTAGTGATTCCACTATCTTGGGAGAGGTTTCAATCGATTATGATGAGAACGAAGTTGCTACTTATGATAATTATTGTGATGAAACTTATGCTATAAAAAGTAGTGATGATTATATTTACAAATCTTGTCATGATTATGATTACCATTTTTCTGAACATTACTCTTTTAATGTGGAAACAATTTTTAGTGTTCAAGTCTCTTATGATACTCCTACTATTCCGAATGAGAAGAATTTTGTTTATGTGGAGAGTAGTAAAAATTATATGATTGTAGATCATGAAAAGAATGCTCTAGGTGCTGGTTATATTGTTGAATTCATTCATGATGCTACTGAAAATTATTATGAGGGAGGAACATTTGCTTGTAGGAATTGCAATAATGTCAAGTTTCCTCTCTATGTGCTTAAAATTTTGAAGCTATGCTTGTTTTATCTTCCTATGCTAGTTGATTATTGTTCCCATAAGTTGTTTGCTCACAAAATCCCTATGCATAGGAAGTGGTTTAGACTTAAATGTGCTAGTCATATGTTCATGATGCTCCCGTTATGTTTCAATTCTTATCTTTTATGTGAGCATCATTGTCACCATCATGCCTAGCTAGAAAGGTATTAAAGAAAAGCACTTGTTGAGAGACAACCCAATATTTAGCCTTACTGTTTTTTGTGTTTCCACATGATTATTCTACTGTAGTAATCATTTTTTATAGCTTTTGTTTTAATAAAGTGCCAAGTAAGACCTTTAGGATAGCTTACGGTGATAGTTGTGTTGATCCTGCTGAAAATCAGAAACTTTTGCACCCGGTAATATAGTTTTGTTAATTAACAGAGACGTGCTTCTGATCTGATTCTTTTTGATCTGGATTGGTACACAAATTGCTTAGGACTTACTAATTTGGTAGGATTTTTTGGAGTTCCAAAAGTATACGGTTGATACAGATTACTACAGACTGTTCTGTTTTTGACAGATTCTGTTTTCTATGTGTTGTTTGCTTATTTTGATGAATCTATGGCTAGTATTAAGTGGTATGGACCATAGAGAAGTTGGAATACAGTAGATATTACACCAATATGAATTTAGAATGAGTTCATTACAGTACCTAAGTGGTTGTTTTATTTTCTTATACTAACGGAGCTTACGAGTTTTCTGTTGAGTTTTGTGTTGTGGAGTTTTCAAGTTTTGGGTAAAGATCCGATGGACTATGGAATAAGGAGTGGAAAGAGCATAAGATTGGAGATGCCCAAGGCACCCCAAGGTAATATTCAAGGACAACCAAGAGCCTAAGCTTGGGGATGCCCCGGGAAGGCATCCCCTCTTTCGTCTTCGTTTATCGGTAACTTTACTTGGAGCTATATTTTTATTCACCACATGATATGTGTTTTGCTTGGAGCGTCATTTTCTTTTGTTATTATTTTCTTGATTTTATTTAGAATAGTGTTTTGCATACTTAGTTTCAATAAAAAAAGTCAAGGATAGCCTTTGCCATGCTTATTTTGCTAGTTTTCATGTTGCTGTTTGCAAACAGAAAGTTTACCGCTGTTGCAAAAATTCCGTAGAGAAGTCAGAGCATGATATAATGTTGAAACCTTTTGCATAATGAGCTATGATAAATTTAATTGAGTGGGAATTTTATTTCATATTTGTTGGAGTTAGGGAAGTATGATGAATCTTGCATTCTTTACAGACTGTACTTCTTTGGCAGATTTCTGTTATGTTTGCATTGTTTGCATATGTTTGCTTGTTTAATTATTCTATTTGAGGATAGGAGTATTAAATATGCAGAGGCATTTAGTATTAAATGTTGAATAATAATTCTAGTGATTTTTTACAGTAGAAAATGATAAGGTTTTGCATTGGTTTATACTAACGTATCTCACGAGTTCTTGTTGAGTTTGTTGTGAATGAAGCTTTTGATAAAAAGAGAAACCATGATATGAGAGGAATTAAGGAGACACAAAAGTTCAAGCTTGGGGATTCCCAAGGCACCCCAAGATAATATTTCAAGAAGTCTCAAGCATCTGAGCTTGGGGATGCCCCAGTAGGCATCCCACCTTTCTTCTCCAACAACTATCGGTTAGTATCGGTTGAGCCTAAGTTTTTGCTTCTTCACATGAGTTGTGATATCCTTGCAATGTAATTTTATTTTGCTTTGCTTGCTGTTTGAATACAATACCAAGATCTGAAATTCTTTAATGTTATAGAGTCTTCACATAGTTGCACAATTATTCGAATACTCATTGATCTTCACTTATATCTTTCGGAGTAGTTTGTCATTTGCTCTAGTGCATCACTTATATTTTTTAGAGCACGGTGGTGTCTTAATTTTGAAGAAATTTCTAGTCTCTCATGCTTCACTTATATTATTTTGAGAGTCTTTTAGAATAGCATGGTATTTTCTATGGTTATAAAATTGGTCCTAGAATGGTAGGCATCCAAGTTGGGTATAATAAAAACTATCATAGGAAGTGAATTGCATGCTATGATCAATTTGATACTTGATAATTGTTTTGAGATATGGAGGTAGTGATATTAAAGTCATTCTAGTTGGGTGATTATGGATTTAAAGAATGCTTGTGTTGAAGTTTGTGATTCCCGTAGCATGCACGTATGGTGAACCGCTTTGTGATGAAGTTGGAGCACAATTTTATTTATTGATTGTCCTCCTTATGAGTGGCGGTCGGGGATGAGCGATGGTCTTTTCCGACCAATCTATCCCCCTAGGAGCATGCGCGTAGTGCTTTGGTTTTTGATGACTTCTAAATTTTTGCAATAAATGCAAGAGTTCTTTTGATTAATGTTGAGTCCATGGATTATACACACCCTTTCACCCTTCCACCATTGCTAGCCTCTCTTGTGCCGTGCAACTTCCGCCAGTACCATACAACCACCATTACCTTCCTCAAAACAGCCACCATACCTACCTATTATGGCATTTCCATAGCCATTCTGAGATATATTGCCATGCAACTTTCCACCGTTCTGTTCATATGACATGCATTACTTTTGTCATATTGCTTTTTGCATGATCATGTAGTTGACATTGTATTTGTGGCAAGGCCACCTTCATAATTTTCATACATCTCGCTCTTGATTCATTGCATATCCCGGTACACCGCCGGAGGCATTCATATAGAGTCATATCTTGTTCTAGCTTTGAGTTGTAAATCCATAAAAGTGTGATGATCTTCATTATTAGAGAATTTTCCTAGTGAGGAAAGGATGATGAAGACTATGATTCTCCCACAAGTCGGGATGAGACTTCAGACTTTACAAAAAGAGAAAAAAAGAATAAGGAAAAAAAGAGAGAAAGGCCAAAAAAAGAGAAGGCCAAAGAAAAGAAAAAAAGAAAAAAAAAGGAGAAAAAAAGAAAGAAAAAATAAAATGAGAGAAAAAGAGAGAAGGGACAATGCTACTATCTCTTTTTCCACACTTGTGCTTCAAATTAGCACCATGATCTTCATGATAGAGAGTCTCATATGTTGTCACTTTCATATAGTAGTGGGAATTTTTCATTATAGAACTTGGCTTGTATATTCCAATGATGGGCTTCCTCAAAAGTGCCCTAGGTCTTCGTGAGCAAGCAAGTTGGATGCACCCTACTCAGTTTCTTTTGTTGAGCTTTCATATATTTATAGCTGTAGTGCATCCGTTGCATGGCAATCCCTACTCACTCACATTGATATCTATTAATGGGCATCTCCACAGCCCGTTGATACGCCTAGTTGATGTGAGACTATATTCTCCTTTTTGTCTTCTCCACAACCACCATTCTATTCCACATATAGTGCTATGTCCATGGCTCACGCTCATGTATTGCGTGAAAGTTGAAAAAGTTTGAGATTATTAAAGTATGAAACAATTGCTTGGCTTGTCATCGGAGTTGTGCATGATTAAATACTCCGATAAAGAAATATTACTATGATTAGTATGCTTGAAATATTACTATTTCTTATGTCAATATGAACTTTTATTTTGAATCATTTGGATCTGAACATTCATGCCACAATAAAGAAAATTACATTGACAATTATGCTAGGTAGCATTCCACATCAAAAATTCTATTTTTCTCATTTACCTACTCGAGGACGAGCAGGAATTAAGCTTGGGGATGCTTGATACGTCTCCAACGTATCTATAATTTTTGATTGTTCCATGCTATTATATTACCCCTTTTGGATGCTTATGGGCTTTATTTTACACATTTATATCATTTTTGGGACTAACCTACTAACCGGAGGCCCATCCCATATTGCTGTTTTATTTCCTGTTTCAGTATTTCGAAGAAAAGGAATATCAAACGGAGTCCAAACGGAATGAAACCTTCGGCATCGTGATTTTTTGGAAGAATATCATCCTGGAGGCTTGGATATCAAGTCAGAAGATCCTCG
>NC_041387.1:324864710-324933615 GCF_002162155.2 Triticum dicoccoides | reverse complement strand
GCCCCCTGTCTCGTGGACCCCTCGAGCACCCCCCGACCGATTTCTTTCGCCTATATAACTCTACGTACCCTAAAACCATCGAAAATCAAGATAGATCGGGAGTTCCGCCGCCGCAAGCCTCTGTAGCCACCAAAAACCTCTCAGGAGTCCGTTCCGGCACCCTGCCGGAGGGGTATCCTTCACCGGTGGCCATCTTCATCATCCCGGCGCTATCCATGACGAGCAGGGAGTAGTTCACCCTCGGGGCTGAGGGTATGTACCAGTAGCTATGTGTTTGATCTCTCTTTCTCGTGTTCTCTCTATGGCACGATCTTGATGTATCGCGAGCTTTGTTATTATAGTTGTATCTTATGATGTTTCTCCCCCTCTACTCTCTTGTGATGAATTGAGTTTCCCTCTTGAAGTTATCTTATCGGATTGAGTCTTTTATTTGAGAACTCTTGATGTATGTCTTGCCGTGTTTATCTATGGTGACAATGGGATATCACGTGCTACTTGATGTACGTTTTGGTGACCAATTTGCGGGTTCCGGCCATGAACCTATGCATAGGGGTTGGCACACGTTTTCTTGACTCTCCGGTAGAAACTTTTGGGCACTCTTTGAAGTACTTTGTTTTGGTTGGATGAATCTGAGATTGTGTGATGCATATCGTATAATCATGCCCACGGATACTTGAGGTGACAATGGAGTATCTAGGTGACACTAGTTTTGGTTGATTTATGTCTTAAGGTGTTATTCTAGTACAAACTCTTGAATAGATCGATCCAAAAGAATAACTTTGAGGTGGTTTCGTACCCTACCATAATCTCTTTGTTTGTTCTCCGTTATTAGTGGCTTTGGAGTGACTCTTTGTTGCATGTTGAGGGATTGTTATATGATCTATCTATGTCATTATTGTTGAGAGAACTTGCACTAGTGAAAGTATGAACCATATGCCTTGTTTCCTATCATTGCAATACCGTTTGTTCTCACTTTTATCATTAGTTACCTTGCTGTTTTTATATTTTCATATTACAAAAACCTATATCTACCATCCATATTGCAATTGTATCACCATCTCTTCGCCGAACTAGTGCACCTATACAATTTACCATTGTATTGGGTGTGTTGGGGACACAAGAGACTCTTTGTTATTTGGTTACAGGGTTGTTTGAGAGAGACCATCTTCATCCTACGCCTCCCACGGATTGATAAACCTTAGGTCATCCACTTGAGGGAAATTTGCTACTGGCACAGTTCATTGCCGAGTGGACACCTACTCCAGACGAAGAAACGCCGGAAATAGTCATCCCCGGCAAGGAGGCGCCCCAAGAATGGATCATGTACTTTGATGGTGCTTTCTCGTTGCAAGCCGCGGGAGGTGGCGTGCTCTTCGTCGTGCCCACCAAGGAGCACCTCAAGTATGTGGTCAAGATGCACTTTCCCTGGGAGAAAGCTACCAACAACACTACAGAATATGAAGGGCTGCTTGCTGGGCTCAGGATTAGAGTAGAGCTGGGAATTAAGAAGTTGGTCATCCGTGGGGATTCACAGTTTGTGGTGAGATAGATCAACAAGGATTACTAGAGCCTATTGTCGGTGTCAAAGCCGGCGGATCTCGGGTAGGGGTCCCGAACTGTGCATCTAGGCGGATGGTAACAGGAGAGAAGGGACACGATGTTTTTACCCAGGTTCGGGCCCTCTCGATGGAGGTAAAACCCTACTCCTGCTTCATTAATATTGATGATATGGGTAGTACAAGAGTAGATCTATCACGAGATCGGAGTGGCTAAACCCTAGAATCCAGCCTATGGTATGATTGTTGTTCGTCCTATGGACTAAAACTCTTCGGTTTATATAGACATCGGAGAGGGCTAGGGTTACACAGAGTCGGTTACTATCGGTGTCAAAACCGGCGGATCTCGGGTAGGGGGTCCCGAACTGTGCGTCTAGGCGGATGGTAACAGGAGACAAGGGACACGATGTTTTACCCAGGTTCGGGCCCTGCTGGATTAATATTGATGATGTGTGTTTCAAGAGTAGATCTACCACGAGATCAAGGAGGCCAAACCCTAGAAGCTAGCCTATGGTATGATTGTTGTTCATCCTACGGACTAAAGCCATCCAGTTTATATAGACACCGGAGAGGGCTAGGGTTACACAGAGTCGGTTACAATGGTAGGAGATCTACATATCCGTATCACCAAGCTTGCCTTCCACACCAAGGAAAGTCCCATCCGGACCCGGGATGAAGTCTTCAATCTTGTATCTTCATAGTCTTGGAGTCCGGCCAATGATGATAGTTCGGCTATCCGGACACCCCCTAGTCCAGGACTCCCTAAGTAGCCCCCGAACCAGGCTTCAATGACGACGAGTCCGGCGCGTATGTTGTCTTCGGCGTTTGCAAGGCGGGTTCTTCTTCACGCTCCATGTGTTTGCTGGATAGTGTCTGGTTGCTTCATAAATGCTGCGCTCCTTGGCTTCTACGTTCAATAATGGCCTTCTTCCACGTGTCGTACGAATGCGAAAAGCCAGGGTATTCCTACGTTTTCCCCTCTAGCTTCGCGGATAAGCTGCCTATAAGAGAGGCGAGGATCCAGATCCAAATCACACCATCCTCCTTCCGCAAGTACTCATCGAGGCGCATCTGACAAAAAATCCATTCTAACATGGAGAGTCGACGCGGCTCCTCTTCTCACGCTCCCAGTCCTAAGCCAGGAGATTGGAGGAGATGCTCAGTCCCGCATAGCGAGTTAGTGGCGCTCCAAACAGAGGGATACCTTCCCCTGGCCTTTATGGTTCCGGTTCGAGCCAGACTGGCCACCTACAAGTGCGGGAAGCAGGCGGAGAGCGTCCCCAATCCCTCCAAAGGAGAGCGGGTATGCTTCGTCTCCTACTTGATAAGGGGACTCAGATTTCCTATACATCCGTTTCTCCGGGGGCTCCTGGAGTTCTACGGACTCCAACTTCACCACCTCACACCTGCCTCTATTTTGCACATCGCGGGCTTTGTAGCTCTTTGCGAGCTGTTCTTGGGCATCGAGCCCCATTTTGTGCTGTGGAAGAGGCTGTTTTGCCTCGTACCCCATTCTCACAAGGGGTCGATATATCAAGTGGGCGGAGCCGAAATATGGCGCATCGCCGGGACCGGATATCTATCCGGAACTCCGAAGAAGGCATCCGAAGACTGGCCTTCAGAGTGGTTCTATATGGAAGACGCCCCGCTGCCGGATCCAGTTCAGATCGGCCTCCCGGAGTTTAGCAACGCTCCTCTGAAGAAACGCCTGAGTTGGCGCCCGCAGAGCCCTCAATGCGAAGATGATAGGAGCGTCCACTATCTGATGGGTCGGATACGGCTACTAGCCCATTCCGGATTAACCATTATTGGAGTCATGGCCACATGTATTATGCGAGGGGTGCAGCCGCTCCAATATAGGGGCCACCCCATGTGGGATTTTAACGCGGAGAATGACGCCACCCGTCATGGCCGCACGGGACCGGGATCGGCCGCCGATCTGGTGAAGATCCTGTCCGGTTTGTACAAGGGGGAGGAGGAGGACTTCCTCCGCACGAGTCCATTGAATGGATTCTCCATGAATAACCCTCGAAGCTGGGTAAGCGGACGTTTAAATATCTGATCCGCGCTTTCAAAGATAAGTGTCTTACCTTATGGTTTCGACGCAGGAACTTCACCGGGATGTGGAGGGCATAAAAAGCCCAACTCCACAACCCGAGAATCCAGGAAGATCCCTTGATCCGGCCTCCGAAGAGGATCCGGACATTAAGGTGGATTTGATTGACGGGGTGTTCCACTAGCTCAGCATGGAAAATGCTTTAGTCGCCATTACGTCTGACTACCCCGGTTTGTGTCCGCTTCCCAGGTGAGTACGACTGAAGTCCTGACACTGTTACTTTTTTAATGCTTAATTCTGACCACCGTGCACCAATGGTGCTCGGCAGGAGGTGCCTTTACGGCAGGAAGCTGAGCCCGCGGCGACTGACCAAACGAGGTCAGTGCGGCCTAGCAGGCGGAAGAGGAGTGCGGCGCGAATCGAAACGTTGCTGCAAAGGTATGGTGCACCATTGTCCTTTAAGGGAAAGACTCCTAGGAGGCATATTAATGCTCATGATTCTTCCTGGAGAAAGAGCGCTCGCCGGACTGAGTCCGGAGAGGATGTCCACCCAGCCTCCGCCAGCCAGGCTCCAACGCCTGGTCCGGAGGGGGAGGCGAGCGCAAGGCGCGAGCCGGATGCTCCTCCAACGGAGGATGCCGACAGGTTGTCCACCACCAGGTCTGAGGTGGAGAGCGCCATGAATCATAGGCGCCGTTGGACAGTTCTTCATGACGCGTGTTTCTCCCCTGAGGCGTTAAATTCCTTTAATACGGGAGACGCGCACCTCCGTGCTGCTCAAGATGGTTTAACCAGAGCCACGGAGCAGTATGTAAACGACATACGTGTAAGTAATTTTAATAGTTATATATGCCAGTAGCCCCCGAGACTTAAAATAGTTAAAATAACTGATTTAAGGATCATTTATTATGCAGGATCTTACGGAGAAGAATACCCACCATTCCCAGGAGCTTCAAGAGTGCAAGGCCCAACTTGAGGCCGCACTGACCGCCGCAGGAGGAGGCACAGGGACCCCCCTCCGGTAACACATATTTC
Source organism: Triticum dicoccoides (assembly GCF_002162155.2). NCBI lineage: Eukaryota > Viridiplantae > Streptophyta > Magnoliopsida > Poales > Poaceae > Triticum > Triticum dicoccoides. Next base: position 324,928,968 of record NC_041387.1, on the reverse strand, counting down.
AAAAATGTTTTATGGCGTGCAGCGTGCGTATAAATCTAACAATAATATTGCAGATGTTGCCGGACTTGATCCGGACAAGCAACAGTTACTGCGCCAGTTGAAGGCCGGCGAGAGGGTGCTTATGAAGGTGCAGCAGGAGAGGAACAAACTCCAAGATGCCCACACCCAGCTTGGAGAAGAGCTAAAAGGTGTTCGGGCCCAGCTGTCTGGCTCCTTGAAGGAGAATCAGCGGCTTCGTCGCGGCATCTATAGTAAGTGGTTGAGCAAACTCTTTTGAAAAGAAGAGTTCGGAGGTCGGTTGACAAAATATGTCTGTAGGTGTGCTCACAGGTCGCCCTATGGAGGAAATGCCCGGTTCAACGGGTGACCAACTTCCCGAGCTGGTGCAACTGCTTGAACGTGTTCGGCAGGCGATGAGTGGCGTCGTTCAGGCCTTATGGCCTTCCGTCTCCCTACCTGAGGGCCTTGGAGGGCTTGCTGAGAAGCTTCAGGGAGTACGGCGACGTCTCCGTTTGTGGAAGATATCGGCCTGCCGTCAAGGCGCCAGGGAGGCCTGGGCCATGGTGAAGACGCGGTACCCAAAGGCTGACCCAAACCACATGGCCGAGGTCGGACCTATGGGGCCTGATGGGAAGGAGATCCCTGTGAGCTTGATGTACGGCCAAGTAGAGCTGGCCGCGAAATATTCCCAACAGCACTGTAAATTAGACAGCCTGTTAGATGGGATTGAAGAGGAGTACAATCAGTCAGTTTGACGATGTAATTTTAAAATGACATGTAAAACGCCTTCTAGCCGGATTGTAGATTGTTTGCCTTTGCGGACCTTTTCGTTTCAACCTCGGGACCCAACAGTCCAGAGTGTGTCCGAATACCCTGACGGTTATAAAAGAATCGGGGCATGCATGGAGACAAGGCGTAGGGGTCATAATTGCTTTATCAGACAAGTGCCCAACTAGCTATGTTATATTACATGGTTAGTAAGAAACATCTTCCAGGGAGAATAGTTCTGTTAAGGGTTCCTTTCCCTGGGAGGCATGCCCTAAAGTGCATGTCCGGACTGCGAAAATAGCAGAAAAAGCATCTAGGGGCAGATAAATAAGTAAGTAATAAATCATCTTTCAGGTCACCGACCGAATATTCCCTTAAGAATGCTAGCCTTCGGCTTCACCCAGTCTGAGGTACACATCCGGCTGACCCGGCTGTAACAATCGCAGAGGTGCTCCCTTTACCTCCTAGCCGAACAATCGGGAATGTAGGGGTAAGCACAGGAGCCAGGCAACCCGGCTTGGCCAAAACTTAAGTCATATCGATGCATATAATGGTGATCAAAAGGTACATGCGGAAGTGTGACACATGTTGTGGGCATGAAGCCCATATAAATAAGCTTCTGTTAAAGAAGCCCCCAGGTATAACGAGTGCGAGTAGCACATCAAGTGAGTGTGAACAAAGCGCAGATTAACCCTCAAGAGGTTTGTACTGAAAGAGGGAGAAAAAAGAAGGGAAAACAAAGACAGCGAAAAAACATGAAAGGTGGACGGAGGAAGGAGACGAACCATGAGTCCGGCGCTAGGCGTAAAATCTTCGGAGACGGGCTGCGTTCCATGGGTTTGGCTCGAGTCGGTTGTCAGATGCGTTGCATAGACGGTATGCACCGCCGGTAAGGACTTGGTCGATGATGAAGGGACCTTCCCATTTGGGCTTAAGTTTGTCCTTTTTCTTGTCCGGCAGGCGTAGGACTAGCTCGCCAACATTGTAAGTTTTAGCTCGTACTTCTCTGCTTTGATATCTTCGAGCCTGCTGTTGATAGAATGCGGAACGGGATTTTGCCACGTCGCGCTCCTCCTCTAAAGCATCCAAACTGTCCTGCCGATCCAACTCGGCTTCTCTTTCCTCGTACATGCGCACGCGAGGTGAGTCATGAATTATATCGTAGGGCAAAACTGCCTCAGCGCCGTATACCATAAAAAATGGCGTGAATCCGGTTGTGCGGTTTGGCGTGGTCCGCAGCCCCCAGAGTACGGAGTCGAGCTCCTCTACCCAGTGCCTGTTAGATTCCGTGAGGGACCGCACTAATCTGGGTTTAATGCCGCTCATGATGAGACCATTTGCCCGTTCCACTTGACCATTGGTTTGAGGGTGGTAGACTGAAGCGTAGTCGAGCTTGATGCCCATGTTTTTGCACCAGAGTTTAACCTCGTCGGCTGTGAAATTCGTGTCGTTATCAGTGCTGATGCTATGGGGGACGCCAAAACGGTGTACTACCCAGGATATGAAGTCTATCACAGGTCCGGATTCTGCCGTTTTAACCGGCTTGGCCTCTATCCATTTGGTGAATTTATCCACCATGACCAATAAGTATTTGTGCTTGTGGGTTCCCCCTTTAAGGGGTCCAACCATGTCAAGCCCCCAGACCGCGAACGGCCAAGTAATGGGTATAGTTTTGAGGGCGGTGGGTGGCATGTGGCTCTGATAAGCAAAGAGCTGGCAACCGACGCATCGTTGGACTAAGTCCTGAGCATCTGCCCGGGCGGTCGGCCAATAAAATCCTGTACGGAAGGCCTTGCCTACAAGGGCCCGGGCGGCGGCGTGGTGCCCGCCGAGTCCGGCGTGAATTTTAGCCAGGAGATTTCACCCTTCCTCTTCGGAGATACACCTTTGAAGGACTCCGGTTGTGCTTTTCTTATAAAGTTCTCCCTCATGGACCTTGTAGGCTTTAGATCGCCGAACTATGCAGCGGGCCTCATTTTGGTCTTCGGGAAGTTCCTGCCAGATTAGGTAGGCTAGGAATGGTTCCATCCACGGGGCAATTACTGCCAGTATTTCGTGGGATGAATCTGTTATTTCATTGGCTAGGCCACCAATTGTGTCAGAATGTTCTGCGTTAGGTGATGCAGTTGGTTCCGGATTGTTATTTCCGGACTCCTCTTCCCATAATACGGATGGCTTAAAGAGCCATTCCAGGAAGATGTTTGGAGGGAGGGTGTCGCGTTTTGCGCTGATGCGTGCCAACACGTCTGCTGCCTGGTTATTATCCCGGGCTACATGGTGGAATTCGGTTCCTTCGAACCGGGCTGACATTTTTAGGACAACGTTTCGGTAGGCTGCCATTTTCGGATCCTTGGCATCAAAGTCTCCATTTACTTGGGATATTGTGAGGTTTGAATCCCCGCACACCTCTAGGCGTTGAATACCCATGGAGATTGCCATCCGGAGGCCATGTAGAAGGGCCTCGTATTCGGCTGCATTGTTGGAGTCTGTGTACATTATTTGAAGAACATATTGGACTGTGTCTCCGGTTTGGGACGTCAGGACGACGCCAGCTCCCAAGCCAGCCAACATTTTGGAGCCGTCGAAATGCATGATCCAATTGGAGTATGCGCCGTACTCTTTAGGGAGTTCGGCTTCGGTCCATTCGGCGATGAAGTCAGCCAGAACTTGCGACTTGATAGCTCGCCGTGGTTTGTAGGTTATATCAAATGGTAAGAGCTCAATGGCCCATTTTGCAATCTTGCCCGTCGCATCGCGATTGTTTGTAATGTCGTTGAGAGGTACTTCGGAGGCCACCATTATGGAACACTCTTGAAAGTAGTGTTGCAGCTTCCGGGATGTCATGAACACCGCGTACGCTATCTTTTGATAGTGTGGGTATCGGGACTTGCATGGGGTTAAGACAGTGGATACGTAGTACACTGGTTTTTGAAGAGGGAATTTGTGCCCTTCTGTTTCTCGTTCGACGACGAGTACCGCGCTGACAACTTGATGTGTTGCTGCGATATATAATAACATTGGTTCGCCCAGGTTGGGCGCGGCCAGGACCGGATTTGTTGCCAATATGGCTTTAATTTCTTCGAGTCCGACCGTGGCAGCAGCCGTCCATTCGAAATGTTCGGTGCGCCGGAGGAGGCGATAGAGGGGCAGTGCCTTTTCTCCCAAATGGGAGATGAAGCGGCTTAGAGCCGCCACGCATCCGGTTAGCTTTTGTATTTTCTTGAGGTCTTTTGGGATATCCAATTGTGACAGAGCTCGGATCTTGGCTGGGTTTGCCTCAATTCCTCTACCGGATACAATGAAGCCCAAGAGCTTTCCGGCTGGTACGCCGAAAACACATTGAGCTTAATGTCATATGCTCGGAGGTTGTCGAATGTCACCCTCAAGTCGTCTACTAGAGTTTCGACGTGTTTGGTCTTGACGACCACATCGTCTATGTATGCCTCGACTGTTTCGCCTATCTGGGTGGCCAGACATGTCTGAATCATGCGCTGATATGTTGTGCCGGCGTTTTTGCGTCCGAAGGGCATTGTGTTGAAGCAGAATGGTCCGTATGGAGTAATAAATGCCGTTGCAGCCTGGCCTTTTTCCGCCATCTTGATTTGATGGTATCCGGAGTATGCGTCGAGGAAGCACAATGAATCGTGCCCTGTGGTAGCATCGATGATTTGGTCGATGCAAGGGAGAGGGAAGGGGTCCTTTGGACAGGCCTTGTTAAGGTGTTTGAAATTGACACAAAGGCGCCAGGATTTGTCCTTTTTTGGTACCATTACCAGGTTGGCTAGCCAGTCCGGATGTTTGATATCTCTGATGAATCCGGCTTCTAAGAGTTTGGCTAGCTCCTCTCCCATTGCCTGTCTTTTGGGTTCGGAAAATCGCCGAAGAGCCTGTTTGAATGGCTTGAATCCTTTTAGGATATTTAGGCTGTGCTTTGCCAGCCTGCGTGGGATTCCTGGCATGTCTGAAGGGTGCCAGGTAAAAATGTCCCAATTTTCCCGAAGGAATTCCCGTAGTGCGGCTTCTACATCAGGATTTAATTGTGCCCCAATGGAGGCCGTCTTTGTGGGGTCTGTTGGATGGACCTGGAATTTGACTATTTCGTCTGCTGGTTTAAAAGAGGTGGACTTGGACCTTTTATCGAGTATCACATCGTCCCTATCCACCGTGGAGCGTAGCGCAGTTAGTTCCTCTGCCGCTAAGGCTTCGGATAATGCCTCTAGGGACAGTGCGGCTGTCTTATTTTCAGCGCGGAGTGTTGTATCTGGATCACTGGCGAGAGTGATTATTCCATTGGGTTCGGGCATTTTGAGCTTCATGTACTTGTAATGGTGTATAGCTTGGAAGACTGTGAATGCCTCTCGCCCTAACAAGGCGTGATATCCGCTGCCGAATGGGGCCACTTGGAATGTGACCTCTTCGGACCTGTAATTGTCCGGCGAGCCGAACACTACATCTAGCGTGATTTTTCCTGTGCAGTGTACTTCTCGACTAGGGATTATTCCCCTAAAGGTTGTGCTGCTTCGCTCAATGTGGCTCCAGTCAATTTCCATTTTTTGAAGGGTTTCTTCGTAGATGAGGTTTAATCCGCTGCCGCCATCCATGAGTACCTTGGTAAGACGAAAGCCGTCCACTATCGGACTAAGGACCAATGCGGCTGGTGCTCTAGCTGTTTGGAATTTAGGTTCATCGCTGGCATTGAAGGTGATAGCCGTGTCGCTCCATGGATTTGCTGTTGCTACTTGGTAGACTTCGGCGAGGCTGCGGATTGTTCATTTACGCATGTTATTTGATGCGAAAGTCTCGAAGACTGTTAATACCGTACTGGTAGTGCTGGGCTGGTTGCCCGGGGCTAAAAAGCCTTCACCACTTTTGGCCACCTGCCATAGTATCCAACATGCTCGAAGGCTATGTGTTGGAGTAGCGCCCTCCGTACTGTGGATCTTGCAGGGTCCGTTGAGCCATCCCTCGAGTACGGTTCCGTACCCTTTAGGGGTTTTTTGATTTTTGGTTTTTAACCCAGGTGCTTGAGTATGACGCACTCTTTTATTTCGGACTGGGGTTGTATTCAGGGCCGGATTGTCCCAGAACCTAGTTTCGGTTTTCCAGGCACTCTCCATCGCATAGTATTTTTGTACAATGGTCGCTAGGTCGGTGAAGCGTGTAACTTCGCGACGACTGGTGGCGTTTATGATTCCCTTGTCCGTGCAATTGTTGCAGAAAATTGAAATCGCGCTTTCTTCATGGCAGTCCTTTATGCTGTTCATAACCAGGAGGAATCTGGCCCAGTAATGATGTACTGTTTCATCGGGCTCTTGCCGTATTTGAGATAGATCGCTTATGTTTGGGTGGGCGGGTGGAACTAAGTTCGGAACCCCGCCCGATCTGAGGCTCAAAGGCCAAGAAGCTTCCGGATTTGGAAGCTTGGTTTGTTGGATGCTTTCCAATGAATCTGGTCTGATGCCTGACTTTAGATTCAGTATTTGATTGGCGTCCGTCCCTCCGCGGGAATCCGGCATGGAGGGATCGGGAATCCGGACATGGTTGGTTTTCAACACAGAAGAAGAGTCACCACATTGTTCCTCTACCACAACAATGTGGTGGGTAGCCTGGGGAGAGTTAATTTCTCTCAGATCGGTTTTATGCCCAATCTGATCATAGTCTGTAGGACTCCCAGGGCGGCGATGCGATCCAAGAGCTCGTTTACGGAGGAGAGCTCAATCGGATCTAACTGCTCGGTGAATTCCGAGCTGACGGGAAGATCGCTTTTGATGACCTGAGAGGTCACCGTCGGAGCGGTGGCCGAACAGGCGGTCATAAGAAAACCACCTAGCCGGATAGTTTGGCCGGCGGCTAAAGCTCCCTTGACGACAGCGCCGTCTTTAAAGACGGGAAAAGGCATCCTTCCTGATTGCGACGGCACAGAGGAACTCTCAATGAAAGTACCAATGTCGGTGTCAAAACCGGCGGATCTCGGGTAGGGGGTCCCGAACTGTGCGTCTAGGCCCTCTTGATGGAGGTAAAACCCTACGTCCCACTTGATTAATATTGATGATGTGCGTTACAAGAGTAGATCTACCACGAGATCAAGGAGGCTAAACCCTAGAAGCTAGCCTATGGTATGATTGTTGTTCGTCCTACGGACTAAAGCCATCCGGTTTATATAGACACCGGAGAGGGCTAGGGTTACACAGAGTCGGTTACAATGGTAGGAGATCTACATATCCGTATCGCCAAGCTTGCCTTCCACGCCAAGGAAAGTCCCATCCGGACACGGGATGAAGTCTTCAATCTTGTATCTTCATAGTCTTGGAGTCCGGCCGATGATGATAGTTCGGCTATCCGGACACCCCCTAGTCCAGGACTCCCTCAGTTACAATGGGAGGAGATCTTCATATCGTATCGCCAAGGTTGCCTTCCACGCCAAGGAAAGTCCTATCCGGACACGGGACGTAGTCTTCAATCTTGTATCTTCATAGTCCGGGAGTCCGGCCAAAGGTCTTAGTCCGGCCATCCGGACACCCCCTAATCCAGAACCCCCTCAGTAGCCCCTGAACCAGGCTTCAATGACGAGAGTCCGGCGTGCAAGTTGTCTTCGGCATTGCAAGGCGGGTTCCTCCTCCGAATATTTCATAGAAGATGTTGAACACCAGGGTAGTGTCCGGCTCTGCAAAATAAGTTCCACATTCCTTCGTAGAGAGAATAATATTTGTATCAATCGGATCTGCTGACGTATTCCATGGCGTGACATCATGCCACAGCCAGGCTCTTTATTCATTTTATTGTTCCACCTCAGCGCGTTTAGCGAGGTGGTTTCCTTGGCACGTGTTGTCAAAGCAGAGATCGTGTCCCCTTATTCCGGGATTCTCATAAATATGGGTGTGGGTAACCCAACCGCGCCATTAACCGCGGCGCTTGGGAGATAAGCGGGTTTTATTAGGCCGGTGGGGGGCTCGTAGTTTTGGCTGCCCATATAAGGGGATAAGAATCCACCCTTTCCATTCACGCCCTCTTCCTCCTCTACTTATCCGTCCCTGCGCGCTCGAGCTCCAGCGCCCAAGCCCGCACTTCCCACCTCAACCTTCTCCAACCATGTCTGGAGCGGGAGGTAGATGGATGGCCTCCTCCGTTACGGAGGGACAAATCAAAAACCTAAGGAAGGCCGGATACTTGTCTAACGACATCGCGCACCGGCTCCCCGATGCGGGGCAACTCATCCCCACCCCCAGGCCCCATGAGAGGGTTGTTTTTCTTCCCCATTTTCTCCGCGGACTGGGTTTTCCTCTTCACCCGTTCGTCCGGGGCCTCATGTTCTACTATGGCCTGGACTTCCACAATCTGGCCCCGAACTTCATCCTCAATATCTCGGCGTTTATCGTCGTGTGCGAGGCCTTCTTCCGCATCCAGCCCCACTTTGGCCTATGGCTGAAGATCTTTAGCGTCAAGCCGAAGGTCGTGCAAGGCCGACAGGCGGATTGCGGAGGCGCCATAGTGGGCAAGATAGCCAACGTCACCTGGCTCGAGGGTGCCTTCATGGAAACCATCAAAGGGTGGCAATCTGGGTGGTTTTATATCACCGAGCCGCGTGACCCTAAATGGGAAGCGGCCCCCGAATTTCGATCCGGCATCCACACCCAGCTCACATCTTGGAAAGAGACGGGCCTGTCGTGGGGCAATCCGGAAGAGGTGACCGGACTCCAAACCTGCGTCCGAGACCTGGTGACCAAGAAGGTCAAGCTTGTCAACGTGGTCTAGGTCATGCTCTTCCGCTGGATCCTCCCGTGTCAACGACGGGACTTCAATTTTTAGGAGTTCGACCCGGCCCCGCACCAGACTCTGTCCCGGCTCTTTGAAATGAAGCACGAGGACACCTGGAAGGTGCTCTTCAAGAGTTCCGAGGTCTCCCCTCCCATCATCGAGGATCGTGGATTCTGCGCCAAACGTCAAGCCTCCGAAGTAAGCTTACATTTAGTCCCTTACGGGATACCCAAATTTCATAGTGTGATTTTTATGTGGGATCTAAACTCCCGTTCCTTTGACAGGACTGGAAGAGGACATCCGGACAGTTCAACTGTCCGGCCCCTTTGCCCGAAGGCCCAGTAGACGCACACTTAGCGAAGCTACTGGTTCCGGCACCCCACGTGGTGCCGGAGAAGAAGGCCAAGGAGAAGGCCACGGGGACCCGAAAGAGTTCCCGGCACCCGGTGTCGTCGGATTTGCCCGACGGCCCCAACACACCCTCCGCCTCTAAAGACGAGGAGGAGGAGGAAGAAGATGCCTCTCCCCCTCCAACGGGGGGGAGGAAAGAAGTGAAAGGCCGCCCCTACTAGGGAAGCCGGAGGGTCCAAGAAGGGGAAATCCCTTCTGCCAGACTACGCCACCGACGCCGAAGACGGCGGGAAGGACTGGCCATCTAGGGTCAAGCCCCTGGCAAAATCATAAGTGTCCGGCTACCCGAATGACTTGTTGCACTCCTTTATTATTTGATAGCTTCTAACACCGAAGCTAATCATGCAGTCTGCCCAGAGCTCAGCTTGGCGATTCATCGAGCAGATCTCTGAATTCGACGGATGTGAATAGCGCTTCACTTCCGACGGCCTCCTCCCCTCTCCCTACAGACGACGCTGAGGTGGAGTCCCATAGGGGACAAAACCAGGAGGAGGTGGTCCTGGAAGCGCCACAAGGCGACCTTCCGGACTCCCAGCCCAAAGGGGGTAAAGTCCCGGAGGGATCTAAGTCCATCCCCGGGCCGGACACTGCTCCGGAACCATCAGTGGTTCCAGAGCCCGACAGGCGGCGCCTTCATAAGAAGGGCAAGCCCGCGACGCCGGCGACTTCCGTCCACCCAGAGGCGCCGGACAATTTTTTGGAGGTGCTTAACGGGGCCTCCATCAACGAAGAACACCGCACTGTTATGAGTGCGGTGATTCAGAAGGTTCAGTCCGCCAAGAGCGGGCTGACGGAAGCCTGCACAAGCCTGTTAACGGGCTTTGAGGTATGTGTTCAAAAACATATATAAAAAATGTTACCGCATAGACAGTAGCCCCTGATGCTCAGTTCGGTGTTCGGAAAGAAAAGCCGAACTGAGGATCTCAAAAGATATACGCAGGAGTCTAATAGAAATATGTCAATATGGGAATGTAGGCTGCGCTGCTGACCTCTGCCGCACTGACTGCGGAGGTCAATGCCTTGAAGGAAAGCCTCGAGCGGTCTGAGAGCTAGCTCGGTCGTGCCAAGAAGCAGCTCGAGGATAAAGAGGGTACATAGTACCTCCTGTAAATGTATATAGAAATACTTGGTTGCATAATAATAACAGGACCAACGTTAACGTTGCAGGAGCCACGACCGAGGTGGTGACCCTGAAAGAGGCGGTTTCGAAGGCCGAAAAGAGTGCGGCCTTGGAGCGCACCGAGCGAGAGAAGCAGGAGGCGCGGGTGGCGGAGGTGCGGCAAGAGCTCCAGGCTCTCGTGGAAAAACACGAGAGTTTGGAGCATGACTCGAAGACTCGAGAGTCCGAGCTTGCCTTGGCTCTTGAGAGTGCCAAGACCGCTAAGGACGAAGCCCAGAAGGCCCTTCACGAGATCGAGGCGATGAAGAAGATAGCGGCGGGTAAGGCATTCTTTATGCAAAGCAAAAATATAAAAGTTAATTATCTGCTACTTACCCGAATCCGGAGATCTCCAGGAGCATTCGCCGATCTGCCCCGAAATGTGTCTGATGCCGCCGCATACTACCGATCTGAAGAGGGGAGCTCGACGGAAAAAGTGTTCTGGTCTTAGTATGCTGAGGCCGAACATCTAGTGCCCCTGAGCGACCAGCTGAAGCAGCTGGTTGAGCTCCACAAGGTGGCCGAACAGGCCATGAAGGGCCTCATAGCTCGGCTGTGGCCTGGAGAAGTCATACCTGGGAGCTACTTCGGTCTGGTGCGGCGGCTGGTGGACGCGTGTCTGTGGGTTTGAGGTCGTCAAGCGCTCCGTTTGTATTGAAGGTGCCCATCGGGCCCTTGCCCGTGCTAAGGTGCACTGGGGCAAACTAGACGCAGAGAAGCTGTTGACGGACGCGCCACCGCCGGGCTAGGAGTATCATACGCCCGAGATGTATTATAATGGCATTCGGAAGGGTGCCCGCCGCATAGCGGATGAGTGCTCCAAAGATGTAATTTTTGAGTAAACTCGCATGTGATATCCTGTACGCTGAAGCTTTGTTCATATGCGTTAAGCAACGCTTGTTAATTTAAAATATTACCTTCTGTGCGGCCGTTTATCAAATCTGAGAGATGCAACTCGTCGGCTTCGACCCCCATGCCACGAGTGCTGGGGTGTTCGGGATAAACCTGAGCGCTCTTGTTCCCATTCTTGGGTCCATCTAGGGAGGCGTTCAGCACAACGAACCAGGTCGTCAGACTTATAATGCTTTATCACTCTCACTTAGCCATAGAATTCTATAATTTTAAATTTCGGCGAAGCCCTAGTATTCGGAAGACCGAGTTCGGGGCGCTTTCCACGCCTAGGCCGGATAAGTCCGGTTCCTCGCTTGAAGCGGCATAAGTCTTTAAGGACTCGAAGAAACCTCGCGAACAGCGACCGGTCTCTCACACTATCATGACAGTCAGTTTTAGCTTTCTCTACTGAGGTGTTAACCCAACTCAACTGGGGCACAATCGCAGTAGTTCTCCCAGCGCTACTTTAGCCAACAATGCGGAACGTAAGGTACCAAAACATGGGAGGCGGGCAAACCCAACTATTGACCAAAGACATGATTCGGAGCCGATGCATATAGTACTATAAGTTCGGGGTGCCGCACTTGTTAGAGTGTTCGGTCTTCTCACACCATGTTATGGGGTGTTGTAAGCCCCTGGTGTATTATCCATACCAAAGTGTACGGTTGCATAGTGTCATGACTGAACATATTTGCATATAAAAATAGATAAGTACAATAATAGGTAAGAGCTATATATTGTTCATTAAAAAAGGGCTGCTGCGAAAGCAGAACAATACAAAAAGTGCGGTAAGCAAGAGATGGGAGTATTTGACATATTCCCCTCCAGGGGCAAGCTGCAGGATTGTAAGAGAAACGGGTATTAAACTCGTTATAGAGACCACCTGGACTTTTGACGTGGCTTGCTTCCTCCCTGGCTATTGCATCGTTGGTTCGGCGAGAGTATTGCCAGATAGGCCTTCCGAATAGTTGGCTCCTGAAAGTGTGTGAAAAGGAAAACGGCGAAATAGGGAGCCCCTTAGTGCGGTTTGGCCGCATTCTGGTCGTGTCGTTGTTGTGCCCCTCACCTTATGCCCATGGTATCTCTAAGGCGTAATTATGTATGCGTGGTACCAGTATCGCTGTTGGACGGGGGCTGGGGTTGGGGCCGCCCTGCTATGCTTGCTCGGAAAGTGCCAGCCGGATTTGTTGTAGGTTACTTCGGGCTTGCTTGACGTTGTCCGGGCATTTGGCACCAGGATTGAAGAACTGCCTTGAGAGGCTACTCTGTACTTCCGCTGCTAGGGCCGCCGTGTGCTCCTCCGTTCGGAGAGAGCGTTCGGTGTTTCCGTTTACCGTGATGACCCCGCGAGGTCCTGGCATCTTGAGCTTGAGATATGCGTAGTGCGCCACCACATTGAATTTGGAAAATGCGGTTCGCACGAGCAGGGCGTGATAGCCGCTGCGGAATGGGACTATGTCGAAGATTAACTCCTCGCTCCGAAAGTTATCCGGGGATCCGAAGACCACCTCGAGTGTGACCGAGCCTGTACAGCTGGCTTCTACCCCTGGTATGACACCTTTGAAGGTTGTCTTTATGGGTTTCATCCTTGAAGGATCCATGCCCATTTTTCGCACTGTGTCCTGGTAAAGCAGGTTCAGGCTACTGCCGCCGTCCATTAGGACTCTGGTAAGGTGGAATCCATCGATAATTGGGTCTAGGACCAGTGCGGCGAATCCGCCGTGACGGATGCTGGTGGGATGGTCCCGTCAATCGAAGGTGATCGGGCAGGAGGACCATGGGTTGAACTTTGGGGCGACTGGCTCCAGCGCATAGACGTCCTTGAGAGCACGCTTCCGCTCCTTTTGGGGATGTGGGTTGCGTATATATTCACCGTCCGAACTTGCAGGGGAAATCCCTTCTGTCCTTTGTTGTTCGGCAGCCGGGGCGCCTCCTCGTCATCGCTATGTAGCCCCTTGTCTCTAGTCTCGGCACTTAACTTGCCTGCCTGCTTGAACACCCAACAATCCCTGTTGGTGTGATTGGCTGGTTGTCAGGGTGTGCCGTGTATCTGGCACGAGCGATCGAGTATCCGGTCTAAGCTGGATGGGCCCTCAGGGTTTCTTTTGAATGGATTCTTCCGCTGACCCGGTTTAGAGCCTCTGAATCCGGCATTGACTGTCGTATCTTCAGTATTGTCACCGTTAATGCGGCGTTTATGCTTGTTGTGACGTGACCTGCCGTTGTTATCCTTGGTATCTGAATTGCCAGGGCTCTTGGTTATGTTGTTGCTACGAGCTAGCCAGCTGTCTTCTCCCGCGCAGAAGCGAGTCATGAGTGTCGTGAGGGCTGCCATAGACTTTGGCTTTTCCTGTCCTAGGTGCCGGGCAAGCAATTCGACTCGGATGTTGTGCCTGAAGGCTACGAGGGCCTCGGCGTCCGGACAATTGACTATTTGGTTTTTCTTGGTTAGGAACCGTGTCCATAATTGTCTGGCCGATTCCTCTGGCTGCTGGATTATGTGGCTTAGGTCATCGGCGTCTGGTGGTCGCACATACGTGCCCTCGAAGTTGTCAAGGAATGTGGATTCCAGGTCCTCCCAACAACTAATTGACTCTGCTGGCAGGCTATTAAGCCAATGTCGAGCTGGTCCTTTAAGCTTGAGCGGGTGGTATTTGATGGCGTGTAGATCATCACCACGGGCCATGTGGATATGAAGGAGATAATCCTCGATCCATACCGCAGGATCTGTTGTGCCATCGTATGGTTAGATGTTTACGGGTTTGAAGCCCTCGGGGATTTGATGATCCATTACTTCGTCTGTGAAGCATAGTGGGTGTGCGGCGCCCCTGTACTGGGCTATATCGCGACGCAGCTCGGACGAGCTTGGTCTGTTGTATTCGGCCGGGCCATACTTATTATGTCCGGCGTGACAGCTAGCGTCACGTGAAGCGGGGCACCCATGCAATCCGTAGATCGATCTTGTTTGCCTTGCCTTATTCTCCAAGATGTCTCGCAGGTCTGTTGCATCTCCCCGTACTCTAGTATGTTTTGAGCGGTGTCGGGGGGCGGCCTGGGTTGAGGGCCTGAAGGCCTCTCTATCGCGGCCACGGGGTAGCCGATCAGGCGCATCGTACGCTGGTGATGTAGGTTTAGTTGCTTCCTCCTCGAGTTGGGGTAGCAGCCTGCGCTTCGGGTAGCTCTTGGATGGGCGTTCTAGTTTATACTCTTCGGCCGCCAGGACTTCGGTCCATCTGTCGGCTAGAAAGTCTTGGTCAGCTCTAAGTTGCTGCTCTTTCTTCTTCAGGCTGCTTGCCGTGGCTACGATTCTGCGTTTGAAATGCTCTTGTTCGACGGGATCCTCTGGCACGACGAATTCGTCGTCGTCGAGGCTTGCCTCGTCTTCGGAGGGAGGCATGTAATTGTCGTCCTCGTCTTCTTTGTCGGCCGCTCTCTCATGAGGGCTGGCTCCTTCGTCCTCCTGCACTGAATCCTGCTGGAGGGGGTTTTCCTCGGCACTGTCCGGCATATTGTTATCTCTGGTGCCGGAATCTCCGTTTTTTCTTTGGCGGGACTTAGAGCGGCGCCACTGACGTCGGCGCTTGGGTTGCTTCTTGGAGGGATCATCCTCCGTTTTCTCCTCCCCATCCCCCGCTTTAGGGGTGTCCACCATGTATATGTCATATGACAAGGTGGCTTTCCAGTTCCCTATAGGCACTGGTTCTTGATCGTCTCCTTCATCGGCGTCCATGCCGTCGATGTCTTCGGAGTCAAAGTCGAGCATGTCGGTTAAATCGTCGACAGTGGCTACGAAGTGGGTGGTGGGTGGGCTACGAATTTCTTCGTCGTCCGCATCCCAACCATGTTGGCCATAGTCCGGCCAGGGCTCTCCTGACAAAGAGAGAGACCTTAACGAATTCAGGATATTGCCGAAAGGTGAGTGCTGAAAGACATCCGCGGCGGTGAACTCCATGACCGGAGCCCAATCGGGCTTAATCGGAAGAGGTGCGGGATTTACGGAGTCCAGATCGGAGTCCAGCACCTTGGAGTCACGGGCCTTGCGAGGGACTAGGCTGGTATCCGGCTCTATCGCCGTAGAGGTTGCAGTTTCCGAGGCGGCGTCCAACCGTCTGTCCCCGACTGGCGTAGTGGGCTCCGAGCTAATGGTCGGAGCGGACACCTGAGTGACACTCCGGGCGTTGCCGATGACAGGGCTAAATCATGCCCATCGTGACAGTGCGGCGCGCCCGGTCGTGGCTCAAATCTGTCGAAGATCAAGTCCCCATGGATGTCGGCCGTGTAGTTTAAGCTTCCAAACCTGACCTGATGGCCAGGGGCGTAGCTTTCGATCTGCTCCAGATGGCCGAACGAGTCGGCCCGTAGTGCGAAGCCACCGAATACAAAGATCTGTCCAGGGAGAAAAGTCTCATCCCGGACCGCGTCGCGATTGACGAGCGAAGAAGCCATCGGGCCTAAAGGCGACGACACAGAGGAACTCTCAATGAAAGCACCAATGTCGGTGTCAAAACCAGCGGATCTCGGGTAGGGGGTCCCGAACTGTGCGTCTAGGCAGATGGTAACAGGAGACAAGGGACACGATGTTTTTACCCAGGTTCGGGCCCTCTCGATGGAGGTAAAACCCTACTCCTGCTTGATTAATATTGATGATATGGGTAGTAAAAGAGTAGATCTACCACGAGATCGGAGTGGCTAAACCCTAGAATCTAGCCTATGGTATGATTGTTGTTCGTCCTACAGACTAAAACTCTCCGGTTTATATAGAGTCGTTTACAATGGGAGGAGATCTTCATATCGTATCGCCAAGCTTGCCTTCCATGCCAAGGAAAGTCCCATCCGGACACGGGACGGAGTCTTCAATCTTGTATCTTCATAGTCCGGGAGTCCGGCCATCTGGACACCCCCTAATCCAGGACTCCCTCACCCGTGAATGGAGGCCTGCGTTGAAGAAGTGAGAAGGTTGGAGGAACAGTTTGACGGATTGCAAAGAGAGCATGTGCCACATGCAGAAAATAGCACTGCTGATTATTTGCCAAAGTGTGCCGCACAAAAGCTCCCTGTGGAACAAGGGACCTTTGTCCTTCATCTGACTTAGCCATCAGTATCTCCATTGGCGATGGCTAGGAAAAGGAGGAAGCTGGACTCGGGCAAGCCTTTACCGGCAGGGCCTCTACGGTCCCCGGTAGAGAAGTTGCCGGGAACAACTCCACTTCGCTTGGTGAGCTGTGATACGTCTCCGTCTTATCTGTAATTTTTTATTGTTCCATGCCAATATTATTTAACTTTATATACTTTTGGCAACTTTTTATACTATTTTTTGGGACTAACATATTGATCCAATGCCCAGTGCCAGTTCCTGTTTGTTGCATGTTTTATGTTTCGCAGAAACCCAATATCAAATGGAGTCCAAACGGGATAAAAACGGATGGAGATCATTTTTGTAATATTTATGATTTTAGGGAGGAAAAACCAACGCGAGACGGTGCCCAAGGGGGCCACGAGGCAGGGGGCGTGCCCCTGACCCTCGTGGGCACCCTGTAGGGCAGTTGACGCTCTTCTTTTGCCGCAAGAAAGCTAATTTTAGGAGAAAATTTTGGGCGAAAGTTTCAATCCAATCGGAGTTACGGATCTCCGGATATAAAAGAAACGGTGCCATGGTAGAATCTGGGAACGCAGAAACAGAGAGAAACAGAGAGATAGATCCAATCTCGGAGGGGCTCTCACCCCTCCCATGCCATGGGAGCCAAGGACCAGAGCGGAAACCCTTCTCCCATCTAGGGAGAAAGTCAAGGAAGAAGAAGAAGGGGGGCTGTCTCCCCCTTGCTTCCGGTGGCGCCGGAACGCTACCGGGGGCCATCATCATCACCGTGATCTTCACCAACTCCTCCGCCATCTTCACCAACATCTCTATCACCTTCCCCCATCTATATTCAACGGTCCACTCTCAAGCAATCCGTTGTACCCTCTACATGCACATGGTGCTTTATGCTTCATATTATTATCCAATGATGTGTTGCCATCCTATGATGTCTGAGCAGATTTTCGTTGTCCTACCGGTGATTTGATGAATTGCTATGATTGGTTTAATTTGCTTGTGGTTATGTTGATGTACTATTGTGCCCTCCGTGTCGCGCAAGTGTGAGGGATTCCCGCAGTAGGGTGTTGCAATACATTCATGGTTCACTTATAGTGGGTTGCTTGAGTGACAGAAGCATAAACCTGAGTAAGGGGGTTGTGGCATATGGGATAAAGGGGACTTGATACTTTAATGCTATGGTTGGGTTTTACCTTAATGATTTAGTAGTTGTGGATGCTTGCTAGAGTTCCAATCATAAGTGCATATGATCCAAGAATAGAAAGTATGTTAGCTTATGCCTCTCCCACATAAAACTTGCTATCGGTCTCGTAACATAGTCAATTGCTTAGGGACAATTTCACAACTCCTATCACCACCTTTCCACACTCGCTATATTTACTTTATTGCATCTTTATCTAAACAGCCCTAGCTATTATTTACGTGCTCTTTATTATCTTGCAAACCTATCCTATCACACCTACGAAGTCCTTCTAGTTTCATACTTGTTCTAGGTAAAGCGAACACTAAGCGTGCGTAGAGTCGTATCAGTGGTAGATAGGACTTGAGAGAATATTTGTTCTACCTTTAGCTCCTCGTTGGGTTCGACACTCTTACTTATCGAAAGAGGCTACAATTATGCCCTACACTTGTGGGTTATCAAGACCTTTTTCTGGCGCCGTTGCCGGGGAGTCATAGCGTGGGGTGAATATTCTCGTGTGTGCTTGTTTGTTTTATCACTAAGTAATTTTTATTTGTTATTCTTACTTGTTTTCTATCTTTTGTTACGGGTAGGAAATGCAAAATACCAAAAAAAAATAGTTGTGCCTACTAAACGAATGGTTGAAGTACCACTCAAAGTCTATCACACTCCTGAAGCTTTTTACTTGGATCATCTTCGATCCCTTTGTGCTCATGCTGAAACCCCCACTAGCTTAGTTGAGGGAAAATCTTTAGATGAGCATGCTTGTTATGTGTGACACCGCATATCTGAAAAAGGGAAACTTTTACTGGATCAAATTCATCTTGCAATGCTATGCTTGGAATTTATGTGAATTATATGATGTTACTTGTTGTTCTGAAAACCATAAGAAACACCTTCCTTACCAATGTGAGTTTAGTGACAATGGAATCGTATCTTTGTATGCTAAGGGTGTTTATAATTACTATGATGTTTAACAAATTGAAGAATTTGTTGCTTTTAAGGGTTCTTATGAAATTGCTGCTTTGATTGAAAAGTATGATGCCACTCTTTACAAATCTGAAAATATTGCCATACTTGAATATTGTTATGATAATTATGCTTCTAATGCTTATGTTAAACCATATATTGAGGACTTCTCCGCTGTCCGAGAAGAGACTAATATTTTGCAGGAGTCTATGGAAGAAGAAATTGATGAAACTGTGAACTCATTGGTCGAAAAAGATGATGAGGAGAGCGAAGAACAAAAGGAGGAAGAGCAGATTAGCTACCCGTGCCCACCTTCTAATGAGAGTAACTCTTCAACTCATACATTGTTTAATTTCCCTTCGTGCTTACCAAAGGATGATTGCTATGATGATTGTTATGATCCCGTTGATTCTCTTGATATATCCCTTTTTGATGATGCTTGCTATGCTTGTGGCCAAGATGCCAATATGAATTATGCTTATGGAGATGAACTTGCTATAGTTCCTTATGTTAAACATGAACTTGTTGCTATTGCACCCACACATGATAGTCCTATTATCTTTTTGAATTCTCCCAACTACACTATATCGAAGAAGTTTGTGCTTATTAAGGATTATATTGATGGGTTGCCTTTTACCATTGCACATGATAATTTTGATGAATGTGATATGCATGTGCTTGCTTCTCCTACTTGCAATTATTATGAGAGAGGAACTATATCTCCACCTCTCTATGTTTCCAATATGATAAAATTGCAAGAAACTGTTCATACTATGCATTGGCCTTTACTTGGTGTGCATGAATTGTTATTTTATGACATGCCGATGCATAGGAAGAGAGTTACACTTTGTTGTTGCATGATATATGTTACTTTGTGCTCACTACTAAATTACAAATCATTGTTAATTAAAATTGGCTTTGATATACCTTGGGATCCGGGTGGATTCATTACTTGAGCACTATATGCCTAGCTTAATGGCTTTAAAGAAAGCGCTGCCAGCGAGATAACCCAGAAGTTTTAGAGAGTCATTTATTTATGTTGAGTGCTTTTATATAGTTTTAAAACAAAAAAAATAAAGAGGGGAACCCAAAACTTTTCAAAAAGGAAAGTGAAAGTGAGAAAGACAAGCATTTTTGAAGTGGGAGCTAGCCTTCAACTTTGTTCATGCTCACGGAATCTTTGTGAATCTTAATTACAGAAACTTTTCATCAAAAATAATTATCCCCTTGTACCATTCCATTGTATTATAAAAATAATGTGCCAAGGTTTGCCTTTAGGATGTTTACAATGCTTGTTGGTTTGTACGGTGCAGGACAGATACTTTGGCTATTGTGCGCAATTTTACATTTTTTGCTGGAACGTCAAACGGTTCTGATTCATTTTTCACTGTCTTTATGTACAAATTTTCTATGTTTCCTAATTTTTAAAGAATTGTTGGGGTAACAGAAGTATGGTGAATGTTCAGATTGCTACAGACTGATCTGTTTTTGATAGATTCTGTTTTTGATGCATAGTTTACTTGTTTTGATGAAACTATCAATTTCTATCAGTGAATTAAGCCACGAAAAAGCTATATTACAGTAGACACAATGAAAAAACAAAATATGAATTGGTTTGCTACAATACTTAGAGTAGTGATTTGCTTTATTATACTAACGGATCTTACCGAGTTTTCTATTGAAGTTTTGTGTGGATGAAGTGTTTGATCGAGAAGCTCTCGGTATGAGGAAAAGGAGGAGAGGCAAGAGCTCAAGGTTGGGGATGCCTGAGGAACCCCAAGTAAATATTCAAGGAGACTCAATCGTCTAATCTTGGGGATGCTCCGGAAGGCATCCCCTCTTACTTCAACAAGTATTGGTATGTTTTCGGATTCGTTTCTTTCATGCGATATGTGCAAGTCATGGAGAGTCGTTTGCATTTAGTTTTCACTTTTCTTTTATGAACCATGATGGTATGAGATAGTCCTTGGTTGATTTATAGAATGCTCTTTGCACTTAACTAAAATCTTTTGAGTATGGCTTTATAGAATGCTTCATGTGCTTCACTTATATCATTTGAAGTTTGGATTGCCTGTTTCTCTTTACATAGAAAACCGCCATTCGTAGAATGCTCTTTTGCTTCACTTATATTTGTTAGAGCGTGGTCATATCTTTTTCAGAAAGAATTAAACTCTCTTGCTTCACTTATATCAATTTAGAGAGATGACATGAATTGGACATTCACATGGTTAGTCATAAAATCCTACATAAACTCGTAGATCACTGAATATGATATGTTTGATTCCTTGCAATAGTTTTGCGATATAAAGGTGGTGATATTAGAGTCATGCTAGTGGGCGACTTTGGATTAGTAGAAATACTTGTGTTGAGGTTTGGGATTCCCGTAGCATGCACGTATAGTGAACCACTTTGTGATGAAGTTGGAGCACAATTTTATTTATTGATTGTCTTCCTTATGAGTGGCGGTCGGGGACGAGCGATGGTCTTTTCCTACCAATCTATCCCCTTAGGAGCATGCACGTAGTACTTTCTTTTCAAAGGCTTGTAGATTTTTGCAATAAGTATATGAGTTCTTTATGGCTAATGTTGAGTCCATGGATTATACACACTCTCACCTTCCACCATTGCTAGCCTCTCTTGTGCCGCGCAACTTTCACCGGTACCATACACCCACCATATACCTTCCCCAAAATAGCCACCATACCTACCTATTATGGCATTTCCATAGCCATTCCGAGATATATTGTCATGCAACTTCCATCATCATTATATACATGACTTGAGCATTCATTGTCATATTGCTTTGCATGATCGTAAGATAGCTAGCGTGATGTTTTCATGGCTTGTCTGTTTTTTGATGTCATTGCTACGCTAGATCATTGCACATCCCGGTACACCGCCGGAGGCATTCATATAGAGTCATATCTTTGTTCTAGATATCGAGTTGTAATACTGAGTTGTAAGTAAATAAAGTGTGATGATCATCATTATTGGAGCATTGCCCCAGTGAGGAAAGGATGATGGAGACTATGATTCCCCCACAAGTAGGGATGAGACTCCCGACTTTATGAAAAATCAAAGAGGCCAAAGAATCCCGAGGTCTTCATGAGCAAGCAAGTTGGATGCACACCCACTTAGTTTTCAGTTTGAGCTTTCATACATTTATTGCTCTAGTGCATCCATTGCATGTCAATTCCTACTCACTCACATTGATATCTATTGATGGGAATCTCCATAGCCCGTTGATACGCCTAGTTGATGTGAGACTATCTTCTCCTTTGTGTCTTCTCCACAACCACCATTCTATTCCACATATAGTGCTACGTCCATGGCTCACGTTCATGTATTGCGTGAAAGTTGAAAAAGTTTGAGATTACTAAAGTACAAAACAATTGCTTGGCTTGTCATCGGGGTTGTGCATGATTAAATACTTTGCGTGATGAAGATAGAGCAACAACCAGACTATATGATTTTGTAGGGATAACTTTCTTTGGCCATGTTGTTTTGAAAAGACACGATTGCTTTATTAGTACGCTTGAAGTATTATCGTTTTTATGTCAAATGATAGACTATTGCTTTGAATCACTCGTGTCTTAATATTCATGCCATGATTAGATATATGATCAAGATTATGCTAGGTAGCATTCCACATCAAAAATTATCTTTTTCATCATTTACCTACTCGAGGACGAGCAGGAACTAAGCTTGGGGATGCTGATACGTCTCCGCCGTATCTGTAATTTTTGATTGTTCCATGCCAATATTCTTTAACTTTCATATAATTTTGGCAACTTTTTATACTATTTTTTGGGACTAACATATTGATCCAGTGCCCAGTGCCAGTTCCTGTTTGTTGCATGTTTTATGTTTCGCAGAAACCCAATATCAAATGGAGTCCAAACGGGATAAAAACAGACGGAGATCATTTTTGTAATATTTATGATTTTGGGGAGGAAAAACCAACGCGAGACAGTGCCCGAGGGGGCCACGAGGCAGGGGGCGTGCCCTAGGGGGCAGGTGCGCCCCTGACCCTCGTGGGCACCCCGGAAGGTGGTTGACGCTCTTCTTTTGCCGCAAGAAAGCTAATTTTAGGAGAAAATCTGGGCGAAATTTTCAATCTAATCGGAGTTACGGATATCCGGATATAAAAGAAACGGTGCCAGGGCAGAATCAAGGAACGCAGAAACAGAAAGAAACAGAGAGATAGACCCAATCTCGGAGGGGATCTCGCCCCTCCCATGCCATGGGAGCCAAGGACCAGAGGGGAAACCCTTCTACCATCTAGGGACCAGAGGGTCTCTCTCCCACTTGCTTCCGGTGGCACCGAAACGCTGCCGGGGCCATTATCATCACCGCGATCTTCACCAACACCTCTGCCATCTTCACCAACATCTCCATCACCTTCCTCCATCTATATTAAGAAGTCCACTCTTCTGTAACCCGCTGTACCTTCTACTTGAACATGGTGCTTTATGCTTCATATTATTATCCAATGATGTGTTGCCATCCTATGATGTCTGAGTAGATTTTCGTTGTCCTACCGGTGATTTGATGAATTGCTATGATTGGTTTAATTTGCTTGTGGTTATGTTGCTATCCTATTGCGGCCTCCGTGTCGCGCAAACGTGAGGGATTCTCGCTGTAGGGTGTTGCAATATGTTCATGGTTCGCTTATAGTGTGTTGCTTGAGTGACAGAAGCATAAACCTGACTAAGGGGGTTGTGGCGTATGGGATAAAGGGGACTTGAGACTTTAATGCTATGGTTGAGTTTTACCTTAATGATCTTTAGTAGTTTCGGATGCTTGCTAGAGTTCCAATCATAACTGCATATGATCCAAGAAGAGAAAGTATGTTAGCTTATGCGTCTCCCGCATAAAACTTGCTATCGGTCTAGTAACATAGTCAATTGCTTAGGGACAATTTCACAACTCCTACCACCACTTTTACACACTTGCTATATTTACTTTATTTCATCTTTATCTAAACAGCCCTAGCTTTTATTTACGTGCTCTTTATTATCTTCCAAAACCATCCTATCACTACTACAAAGTCCTTCTAGTTTCATACTTGTTCGAGGTAAAGCGAACACTAAGCGTGCGTAGAGTCATATCAGTGGCAGATAGGACTTGAGAGAATATTTGTTCTACCTTTAGCTCCTCGTTGGGTTTGACAATCTTACTTATCGAAAGAGGCTACAATTATCCCCTACACTTGTGGGTTATCAAGCTGCAATCTTCCGCAGGACCACATGTCTTTGCAGTCGAGGTAGGCGCTCCCACGAGTGAGGAGGTGTCGTTGGTCCTAGTTGTTGAGCCACTAGCTCCAACTTGGGCACAACACATCGTCCACTACCTCCAAACTAGAGAAATTCTCAAAGAGCAAGAAGAAGCTGAGAGAGTAGCCTGAAGGGCCAGTATGTATCTATTTGTCGATGACACACTATACATAAGGAGAGCCAACGGTGTGAAATTGAAGTGCATTTGTCGGCAAGAAGGAAAGGAACTGTTGGCAGAGGTACACAAAGGCGTGTGCGGCTCCCATATTTGATCAAGAGCCTTGGATGGAAAAGCTTTCTGGCAAGGTTTATACTGGCCCACGGCCATCCAAGATGCCATTGATCTAGTCACCAAATGTGAAGCCCGCGAGTTCCACTCCAAGAATATTCATCAGCCATCTCAAGCTCTCTAGACAATCCCTTTGTCATGGCCATTTTTTGTCTAGGGGCTTGACATCTTGGGCCCCTTCCCCCGTGCTACCGGGGGCTTTGAATTCTTGTACATCACAATCGACAAGTTTACAAAGTGGACGGAAGTGGAGCCTGTGAGGAAGGTGACTGCACAATCAGCTATCAAGTTCTTGAAGGGATTGGTGTGCCTTCAGAGTCCTCGCCAGAGTCATCACTGACAACGACACCCAATTCACAAGCCTCGGCTTCATGCAATACGTTCAAAACCTTGGAAGCAAGGTTTCATTCGACTCTGTTGCATATCCCAGGAGCAATGGGCAAGCTAGGATGAATGCTAAAGTTCTGCATGGGCTCAAGACAAGGACTTTCGATAGGCTGTAAAAGTGCGGCAGATGCTGGATCGACGAGTTGTTGGTGATTCCTTGATCCCTCTATACGACACCAAATGGAGCTACCGACCAGACTCCCTTCTCCCTAGTCTATGGTGCAGAAGCAGTGCTCCCCATGAAACACATATACGGGTCTCCTCGAGCATTTGCCAATGATGAAGTAGAGGAAGAGAAGCAGAGGCATGATGATGTCGTGCTCCTTGTGGAGAACTGTCTTTGGGTTGCTGTGCGTGCTGCATGCTACTAGCAAGCCCTGTGTCGCTATCACAGCTGCAAGGTCCATGCCCGAAGCCTTGAGGAAGGCGACCTTGTCCTTAGGCGTGTTCAGTCCGCCAAGGGTTCAAACAAGTTGATGCCAAAGAGGGAAGGCCCTTACCGGGTAGTAAGATTCACCACACCTGGCGTAGTCCGTTTCGAGACCGAAGATGGCAGCCAAATGCAAAACTCTGGAATATTGAGCATCTTTTCAAGTTCTACCCATAAGGCGCGGATACCGGGACCTGCCCCGGCAGCCACCCTTTTGTACAATCCTTGCCAATGCGCATGTAACCCTTTGTACAAAGCCAGGTACAGACACTAAGAACAGATAATAAATCAAAGCGCTATGGCACCCAAAAAACATGCTTGCATGATACCTTAACATAAATTTGCCATGATCATTTAGATGAGGTCATATGCTGCTATGTTTTCCCCTGCACTGACTACAGGGCTCTTGCCGCGGAAATTGTCCTAGGATGAAGAAACGGAAAACAAGCTTGCATATCGATCCTCTACAAGCCAAACAGATAAGTTTCTTTTTATCCATACATGTCTCTGTAAGAAGAAAACTTGTGCATAGAGAAACCTTGTCTTCTTCAAAACATTTGTGCTCCCCTCCTTTGATCTGAACGTTGCGTCGGTCATGTAGGTCATAGTGGCATTTGACGGAGAAGAATTGACAAGGGGCCGGTTCCCTTCCATAGTTTTAAAGCCTGGCAAGCCAGGCCCCATGGCAACTATGGAAGGCACCAACAAGACAGCTTGCCGAGGAAACTTGTTTACTTAAAGTATAGAGGTGTTCCTCGTCTGCATGGATAGAATACATGCACAAGTACCCAGTAAGACTTGTATTTTTCGTTAATATGCTGATAAACAAGTACAAACCTTACAGAACACCGACATGGATAAAATAGATTACATATTTGAGATTAAAATTTGGCAAATGCCTACATATTTTAGATTCAAAAAAGATAAGTGCCCCGTAATCCCTTTCTTGTCCCTCTCCTCCTAGGAACTATGGTGGGAGGCGAAGAGGCAAAAAAAAGCGCCTGGGCAGAAGCCCAGCCTAATCTCGTCAGGGACCGCGAGGCGTGGCTTGACAAGATCTGGAGTGGAGAGGCTGTGAAGGCGGCGAGCAGAAGGAGCAGCTAGGCGATGCCCTCGACGCCACCACCGAGACCAAAGGTTGCACGCAGCAGAAGGCACCAAGAGAGCATCCCCTCCCCGGCAACCGTCCGAAGAAGCTAGTGACGATGGTGCCGGGGGAGGAAGGGGAAGAGCAGAAAGACAGAGCAGCAAGCCGGTAGTATGAGACTAAGGCATTTGTGCCATCGTACTCTGACCTGATGGCCTGCCACCCGCCTTCTTCGTCTTCGCCTTTTTCTTCTTAGTCTTTGCTTGTTTCTTCCTCGGGAAGGACGCCAGTCCCTTGGCTCGTCACCTCCCCCAAAGAAGCGGCTAATGGTGGTGGCGGTGCCTGAGGTGCACGGGGGGGCGCCACTCCCCACCTAGGTGGGCAGGATGGCACTGCCATCTTCAGCATCATCCCCGACCTCACCGGAGAGAGCAGTGCTGGGATTACTAAAGATCCCGAGCACGGCAACGCAGGCGGGCACCAGAAGCCTTGGGGACTCCGCCAAGGGGTTAACAAGCCCCAATAGCTTGCGGTAGGTGCGACTCCTCTTCTCCGGGCGGCTTGCCCGCATAAAGGGGGCGAGCGCTCCACCATTATGGAGAAGTGCAGCGCCTTCCATGCCGGAGTCAACACGGCGTACACTGGTATGCCACCGCAAACAATGGCCGCCCCCACTACGACCACTATGCCTACCACGGCCCCAGACCGGACTCACTCCCCGAGCATCAACACGAACTTTTGGCATCGCCAGTCCCGAGCTAGAGCCCGGGGCTTGGCCCCGGTCTCTCCCTCTCGACATGGCGAACAAGGAGGCAAGGAAGAAGGAGGAGGAGGTGCGTGGATGAATGCCTCCGCTCCCTCTCGTGCTCCCT
The DNA here is from genome assembly GCF_002162155.2 of Triticum dicoccoides. Taxonomy (NCBI): domain Eukaryota; kingdom Viridiplantae; phylum Streptophyta; class Magnoliopsida; order Poales; family Poaceae; genus Triticum; species Triticum dicoccoides. The sequence continues at coordinate 324,902,402 of NC_041387.1, read as the reverse complement.
TTTATAGGCAGGCTGGGACCAGGGGCTAATGCTTGACCCTTCCCCAAGGGCTCCTTCAAATCTGACCCGTCCAAGCCACTGCCGATGGTTGGGACCGCCTACCACTCTCTTGCACCAATCCGAGAGGTTCGGGTCTTTGCCATAGCACTCCTTCCTGCACCACGCGCATCCGTTACCTACCCCACACAATGCATGCAACATATGTGGCGGAAGACAAGGGTGTGGTGGGATAAGTGAAATGGCAGTTACATCCCCGTGGGATAAAGTCATTCATGGGCCATTACAGAGATGGTCCCACCATGCTTGGGGTCACACGACACACAGGAAAACTGAAACTGACCCAAGAACAGGTTAAAGAAGAAGCAAGGGAAATATCAAGAAAGAAGAGAATATCGTCACAAGTGTCCTACTTGTGTACCTGATAGGGCCTAGCCTAATGATGCTCGGCAACATGTTCGGACCAGGCCTGGGGGCTCCTGTCGGTGGAACAAACCTTCGCATGTGATGCCCTAACTATACATAGGGACGGCAGCAAGGAAGCAAACAACACCAAGCAACCAAGTCAAGCCCAAAACAGAGAGAGATAGGTCTTTGAGAGATCAAAGGGCGGATCAAGAAGACCAAGACAAGCCAAAGTAACAAGATGTCACTAAGAAGATACCTCCCTTACTGGGCAGGCGAGCCGGTTGGGTCGAGACCTCACCAAGAACAAGCCTCACGATCTCCCCGGCAGGTTTTCCAGGGCTGCCAAGGGCGAATCTCCCCGCCAAGACTCCGCCACTCCACCGCACAGCGATGAAAGTCACTTATCAGTGTGGTGTCGAGCCCCCAAGTGATCGACTAGCTATCTTCTGGCACGTGACAACCCTTTGGAAGGGAGATTCCCCTTGTATGACAGTCGTCCAGAGGCATGTCACGCAGATAGGAAGAAGGTGGTTAAGCGGCACGGCAAGCTTGCCTAGCTGCTTCCTCAGTGTGACACCTAGCAGTGCATTTAATGCACTTTGTCCTAACTGCCAGAGTTAGGTATGATAGCACTGTTAGCTATCTAATCAATATATAACGACTGTTTTGCCACTGTGGTAACCCCTTGGCATATAAAGGAGGGCCATGGCGACCTAAAATAGGATTCGGACCCTTGTACACTCTTATGAGTGTAGCTACTCTCCCCGAGGCGACCTTGCCAGGGTTGAGCGCTGCGTGTTCGTTGTGGTCCTCCCTTGAATCCACCAAAGAAAGAGTGGGGTTTTACGATTCTCAGTGGCCTGAACGTGTGTAAAAACCACCAGCGTCACCATTGTCGTGTTGCCGCATGGCCTCCGCTCTTTGTGCAACGTGCCCTTCCGCCTTGCCGAACCACAAGGGGATGGTGGCCCCATGGGTGTTCATGTTCCACCATGACAGGTATCCATAGCCTTAGTGCCGGCCGATTCATTTTATTGCGGCAGTTTAACCTCACCATCATGCTGGCCTTCTGAAATATCAACATGGGCCTCATGGGGCACCAAGGTTTTTTGAAGACTCGCCCACTTTTATTTTCTTGCTCTTAGCCTTGTCCCTATTAACAAAATAGTGCAATCAAGATATATGTGATGCTAAGAATGATTAAGTGGTACGTGATATAAAAGAAGTTTACCCTTGATTAATGACAAGAGGTGGCAGCTTGGAAGCGGTTGACTCACCGGATGAGGGTGATGACTCCTAATAATTCTGGTTAGAAGGATTAAGAGGCTTCCTGACAAGTCCGGCTTTGGGTAAAAAAGTAGTTGGACTGTGTGGCACCTCGTTACGTCTCTCGTGGGCAGACGGTTCATGAGTTAACCCGGCCACCAGATCTCCTGAGCCGCCACTCTGAGTTTGGCGCCTCAACTCATGCTAAGTTTTCTTCAAAATAAAGTTTGGATCTAAAATGAGCATCGGGATGACATAAGCTTAGTTTTCGATCGACCCACCTTGATTTCTTTGGAGGCAAGGATTCTGAGACGGAAGAGATGGAAATCATGTCAACGTCCTCAGCCTGGCTTGTGGCGACTTCACCCTGAGAATAAGATGCATTAGCAAGTTCAATAAAGAGATGGCCAAGGGAGTCAAGCTCTACCTCTGACTGATTGTCAGCTTGTGGCGACTCGCCCCTTGCCGCCGGCTCAACCACAGCAGGAGACATTTTTTTTTCTCTGAGCCTGCACAGTCTTGATCTTGATCACCTACATTTTCTTCCTCTTCCAAAAGGGAGAGTCGTCCTGCGTAATTGAACAAGGCCAGTAAGTGAAAACATTAGATAGATAAACATTGACAAGCCGGACAACTAATTATGTATATACTTATTGGAGGTGCCTGGTTAAGTTTGCAGAAAGGGTTCAGCCCCACTTTGTTGCACTTGTCTTGTGACTCTCCAAGTATTTTGTTCACAAACTTAGGTATTTTGTTAGCATCAAGATCAATGTTGTTGTATCGTTGGGGGTCATCTAAACCGCCAGAATAATTGCGCATCAGATCACTGCGGCAACTCAATGGAAAGATCCTTCAGGCGACCCAACATCGGGTTAGATCGACTCCGGTTAAACCATTGGCTAGCAAGGCTCTAAGCTTTGTATAAGCAGGAGAGGTTTGACCATGCTCTTCTCGAATAACCTGGCTAAGGATGTCAAAATCCATAGAAAGACGTTTAGGTCTATAACCCGACAAGGGATTCTTGCTAGCTAGAGTTGTGTTTTTGTAGTAGAACCAAGTTTTAATCCATCCTTTGGGGTGACTTGGAAGGGTGACTAGAGGAAAGCAACCATCTCTCCACCTCTGAATTGAGACTCCGCCGAGTTCTAGATAAGGGCCATCAGTAAATTCTTTTTGGCGGTTGATATAAAAGAATTCTTTAAAGAGAGGAACGGTGGGTTCCATTTGAAGGTACACCTCGCACAAAACTTGGAATTGGCACAGGTTGGAGATGGAATTGGGAGCAAGGTCTTGAGGATGAAGGCTAAAGTAGCTCACTACAAAAAAAGACACAACCGTAACATTTTGGGCCAAACAAAAAAAATTCTGTCATGCTTATGACACTTCTATGACGATAATTGTGACAAAACCTGGTAAAATCATAGATGTGGTGGGCTCCTACTTCTATGACAAGAAATCATGACATAAAATGGGCTTTTCATCCTGGGCGGGTTGGAGACGCAACTGCGTGACATTCTTTGGGCTGTCCATGACGGAAAAACCGTGGTAGAAGCAAGGGCAGGGAAAGTATCGGGGAGTTCCTAGTTACGGTGGGTGGTCGAGGCCGAATGATGCACGGAGGGATTACATGTTTCTCTCATACACATATGCGCGTGGGTGCGAGGCGTTTGGCTCTAACTAAACCCGAGCGAGGCGTTCGCCTACTAAACCCGAGCGATTGCAGTGGCTACGCATTACTGAACCGAGCGATCGATCGATCCCTAGCTGTTATCTGAACCCGATCGAGCGATTCCTTCGCTACTGCTGCTAACTTAAGCCGATCGAACTTGCTACTTCTTGATGAACAGTGAGCATTGTTGGGGGTTGGATGAACAGTTCCCGGTGGGGGTTGGATGAACAGGACCCCATGGTAGTAGAGGTCGTTGCCGCTGGATGAACAGGACCCCGATCGAGCCGGTTGGGTGTGGATGAACAGGACTCTGTGGAGGGCTGGTTGAACAGTAGCCGGTGGAGGGATGGATGAACAGTAGCCCGTGGAGGGCTGGTTGAACAGTAGCCAGTTGAGGCCGGATGAACAACAACCCATGGATGAACAGTAGCTGGTGGAGGCAGGAGGGAGACTGTGGATGAACAGTCGCAGGTGGAGGCTGGAGGAGGTCGACGGTGGATGAACTGTAGCCCATGGAGGCTGGAGCGAGGCAGTAGACAGTGGATGAAAAGTAGCCTGGGGAGTCCCATTTTGTGGTATGCCACACCCCTCCCCATGAATAGGACCCCTGATTCGACTGTAGGAGGTCCAAGAGAAGTCTGTTTCCTCCGTTTTGCGGTACGCCACACCCCTCCCAATCAACATGACCCCGTTTCGATCGTAGGAGGTCAAAGAGAAGTACGTTTCCTCCGTTTTGCGGTACTCCAGACCCCTCCCGGTGAACAGGATCCCATTTTGACCGTAGACGGTCAAACAAAAGGCCATTTCCTCCATCCTGTGCTCTGCCAGGCCTCGTTTTGGCTGTTCTGTCCAAGCCGGTTGGCTCCCGATGAACACGATGCATTCCCTTGCCGGTAGGCCGTATGTATGCATGAGTAGGCGTTCGAGACCCCACCCGTATGCACGTATGTGGCTGTATTTACTTTATTGCATCCTGGTTGTACATACGTGTACATGATACAGACGGGACTGTGTGACATGCTACATCTAGGCCTCTACTAGGACACATGCCCTTCCTTACTCGGCCACGGTTCATCGCTGCAGCCTGCAGACAGACAGATCGACTAGTATGTATGTACATGTTCGCGACCAGACAGACAACCCTACGTACGGTTCGACCGGGTGGGTCCCAGCTGTCAAGGAGGTAAGGAGGCACTTCCTTCCGTGTGAATATATAGCTGGTGGGTCCCAACTATCAGGGGGAGAATCATATTTTTTGCCCGTAATATGGACGCGCTTCCTTGCGTTCGAGATGTAGCTGGTAGGTCCCAGCAGTTGGGGGGAAACATTTTTTTGCGAAATATGGTGGCCCGTCTGGTCGGTCCCTGCTGTCAGGTGGAGGAATCATTATTTTGCGTGTAATAAGGAGGCACTTCCTTGCTGCGGCAGTGGACCCAGCTATCATCCTCTCGACATACAGTACTCTTGCCATGGAAGCCGTTCCTTGACCACATTGACCACGCCGCGCCGAGAGCACCAAGGTGGTGGACGAAGGCGAGGCCTATGAAGGGGATGATGCGGAGCCGGGGAAGACGCGGCAGTGGATGCCCATGGAGAGAGGAGTACGAGGGTTGACTGCTTCGGTTATGGTGTGAGGCTGTCGTCGCCGTAGAATAACATGGGTTGTGGGTGAGTAGAGGGATGACCCGGCCAGAGGTTGGAGTAGGGTGGGGCGGTCAGGCCTACACGACAGTAGAGTCGGCCACAAAAGGCAGGAGTAGGCAACACGACCAGCGCTAGTTTGGGCCGCTGGAGCAAGAATACCAGAGGTTGAAGAAGAACTACGGCCGTTGGATGGACATCATACGGTCACTGGAGCTAGAATCGTTCATATTGACTAAGTTGACAAAGCCCTCCGTCCGTGCAGTAGGCCCACAGGTCAGCCTCCAACTATGGTGGGTCCTGGATAGCAGAGGTTGTCTTCATTTTTTTGTGCGTAATAAGGAGGCACTTCCTTCCGAGCGAAGATATAGCTGGTGGGTCCGAGCTGTCAGTGGGAGGAACGTTTTTTTCCTGAAATACAGAGGCCCTTCCAGTGGGTCCCTACTGTCAGGTGGAGGAATCATTATTTTGCGCGTAAGAAGGAGGCACTTCCTTGCGTTCAGTCGTGGACCCAGCTATCAGCCTCTCCACTTACAGTCCTCTTCTGATGGATGTCATTCGTTGACCACGCCACGCCAAGAGCACGGGGGCGGTGGACGACGGTCAGGCCTAGGAAGGGAAACCCGAAGCGAGGGAAGACTCGACAGTGGTTTCCCATGCGGTGGGGAGTATGAGGGTTTACTGGTTCGGGTGCCGCCGCAAAAAAAATACAGGAGGTGTGGGTGAGTAGAGGAATGGCCTGGCTACCGATGGAGTAGGGTGGGGCGGTGCGGCCTGTGCGGCAGCACAACCGGCCACGGGAGGCGAGAGCAGGCAGTTCCATCGGTGCTAGTTTGGGCGGCTAGAGCAAGGAGATCAGATATTTAAGAAGCACCACGGTCGTTGGATTAACATCCCATGGTCACTGCTGCTAGAATCGTTTGTGGACCAAGTTGACAAAGCCTTTCGTACGTCAACCTAGTAGACCCACAAGCCAGCCTCCAAATCTATCCCAAACAGCATACAACCAGAAATTTCTAGCCACATTAAAATTAATTTAAAAACTAAACATACCTTACTTTAAATCCAATGAAATTTTACCTACACAAAAACAATGAAATTTAAAATATCAAAATCCGAAAGAAAAAAGTATTTTCGAACTAATTGCCTGTTTGCTGTATTTTTTCATTTTACAGCCCATTTATTATTACTTATAGCCCATTTTCTTGGCAAGCCCAATTGCATCCGTCCTCGTCTTGAAAGATTTTCGGACCAGCAGGGCGTAGAAAAGCAAGTAGGCCCATGTTGGTTATTGTGCAAAAAAACAAAATAGCTGGGCTAGCCATTTTCAGAAAGGAAAAACAAAACTGGGTTGGTCATGTGGTAAACATATGAAATAAAAGACTGGGCTAGACGGGCCACAGCTCCCGCACAACCCAGTTGATACCATTCTCCGTCCCAAAAAAAATACTGCGCGCGCTGCTAGGTCCCGGGTGCCTGTCGCTCCTTGTGCAGTTATCTCTCTTATTGACTACGTTGACAGTGGCGTGCGACCCAGATGTTAGGAAACCATTAGGAGGAACCCTTTTTTTCTTGTAGTAAAGGAGTCACTTGCTTGTATTGCCATGATCCTGGTGGGTCCGTACTATCATCTTCACTATGTACAGTCATCTCCTTATTCCTCTTGGTTGTTTTTTTTGACAGAAAGACTGTAAGGGAACCCCCTACACTATAATTGGTGCAACAAATCCAAATTGCAAGTACCATGCCTTGAACCTGGGTGGGTGGGAAGGCATCATCCCCTTCCCGCCACTAGGCTATACCTTAGTCTGCAATTCCTCTTGGTTGTTGACCATGTTGACAACATCGAGGGGCGGCCCCGTGGCAAGTGAACCAAGGCGGAACTCTCAATTTTGTCCTCCTTCCTTCCTCACAAAATAAAATAAACAAAATCAAAGACTTGAGAAGGCATACAGAACAAGCTAGTGTACCAGCAAAGAGACGTTGCCGAGTTTTAGAAAAAAGCGATACGTGCTCCTGTAGTTGGTTCGAATCGAAACCTAGACTATGACTATATATGGTGCTATGCTACTCTGCAAGTAACGAAACTGACATATCTAATGTTCGCTTCTCCTCTTCTCTACTTACTCTGCCTAGCATCAGAAGCTCTGGCCACAGCAACCATGTCCACTGGCTGCTCGTCCACCTGCTCTTCAGCAGGCAACAACCAGATAGGCACCAAGTCACCACCCGTACCATTGCCTGTGGGTCTCATCCTCACCCCTGCCAGCCGGTTTGTTCATCGCAACCCGCTGCCATTGGAGTGGTGCCACTACTGAAAATCCCGCAGAGTCATCCGTCGCGTCTCAACCACAAACCTCAATCCTGACCGTGTCTTCTAAGAATGCCCGAATCATGGGGTAATAATATGTTTTTAAGCGTTGTTCTGCTACTTTCAGTTGCTTATTTTTTTAATAGTTTGGTTGATGATCTTCCAATTTGATTCGTGCAGAAAAAGGAAGATTTGTGTGATTTGTATTTCTGGGAAGTTGCTGATGTGGAGGAATGCAACTATGCTAATTATTTGGTTTGCCGAGGAATCCCAATACCAGCAGGTTGGGGTGTTGGACAACTAACTGAAGGAACGACAAAAGAGGAAGATGCAGTTCCTCTGATCATGGCCAAGCAACAGCTGTTGAGCAACCTTGACAGTAATTAGGAGATGAAAGAGCTTGTGAAGATAATGGGAAAAATCGATGTGCTCTTTAGGATGATTGTCTCTTTATTTGTAGTGTATGTAGCACTTGTGATGTATTTAATGGCTATGACATGAGCACTTTGCTTAAACTAGTAATGAATGAAACCTGTTTAGCAGGCTGGGCGTAGTGTTGTGAACACATAATGATTTCTATTGATGGAAATCGAGGGTTATACCCTTTTGCTCAAAAATAAATAAATAGCAGAGGCCCATTTGCTAATAAATAAATAAATTAGCAGAGTCCCTATCAGATCAACTTTGTTCCCATTTGAAGACGTCGAGCAAATTGCAGTCCAACAACAAACTATGTCATCAATACAAGTTTCATAGCCAAATATGAGACAACTAAACAACAATGTCATCATGTTTTATTCATCATACAATGACCAAACAGAAATCAACATACATAATAAGTGATGTTCTCATCATCCACAATTTCACATAATAGATAGAAAAATGTCTTCTGACAGGAAAATACGACAAAGACGATCTAATCATCATCCACATCAGCAGCATTAACATATTAGCCATGTGTATCAGTCTGAATCATAATTCCCCCCAGTGTCTTCTTCTTCTTCATCCTCAATGTCCTCGAACGTTGGCATCTTATTGGCAAACTCTCGTATGTCCATAGCCTGATACGCAATCTTTTCGCCAGCGTCATTGACGTGATGGTTCTCAAAGATATTAGGAACATCTATGGAATCTTCTACATAAGGAGCAGTGTAACCATCATCTTGTTGTGCAACTTCATTAAACGTATTCCTCTGCTCAAACTTTTGCAATACTCTCCAGTCATCACTACATGCAAATGTGTCTTCCAAGAAAAATATCTGTGTTGCCCGATTTGCCAAAATAAAATGCTCATAGGTATGGTACGCCGCCTTGACATTGATGGATTTGAAATAATCATCAACTCTAGGTTTTGCGATCTTGGAAAACAGGTTATACCAACGACAGCACAACAGAAACACACACCCATGAACCTCGAAAGTAGAAATATACTACAACTAAACAATGTCTGTTATGTCAACATCCATTTTAGTTGTCTCTTTGCCGTACATATCCATGCTCATGATGGCACTATTTTGTGTCTTCCTGCCTTCGCCGCATGCAAGGGTGTTGTAGCGCACATCTTCAACAATGCAATTCATAATGTCTTACCCGAGTATCAGGATCCATTGCTAGTGCATAAAGGGCATCATCAAGTGCCTGCCCATCCTCCTACATCTTCTTAACCTATGGTTAGAAAATAGACAAGCTGATCGTCTTTTGTACTCAATATATGAAAAAAATTGAGAGTGCAATTCAAAAGCTTACATAGCTCTTGAACCATTTCTCAAATCCTGCCATAACTAGTTTGTCAATGTTTCTTGGATTTTGGGGCAGTAACTCCTTTTTGTAGATGCTGCACAACATGGTGATTGGGTCAAACATCTAAATATATAAGAATGTGTTGCAAGTTTAGTAGATTATGATCTATAAGCTCTAGTACTTGGCACTTACTCGATATAAGGTAGAATCTCAGGACAATTATTCAACACATACCAAACCATTTTGTCCAAATATTTAAGTTTGTCGTCCTGTCGACTCCTCCCTATAACTCGAACAGAACAATCGAAAACATTGAGCCCACGATTGTCTTCACCCACCTCTTTGCTAAGTTGATCAACTGTTTCAATGTATTTTGAGCAGAATGTCAATGCTTCTGTAGCAATGTAAGCCTCTGCAATGGAACCCTTAGGGTCTAGCTCAGTTCCTAACATAGCCCTTGAAAGTTCCTAGCCGCCTTTCAATAGGGTACATCTAGCCATACTATACTGGACCTCTAAGTAGTGCCTCATCAGGTAGATGAACAGCCAAATGCACCGTCACATCAAAGAAGGTTGGAGGATATATCTTCTCAAGGTCGCATAGGATAGTTGGTATCTTATCTCTAAGATGCTCCAAAGCATCTATCCTGATATTTGTACTATAGAGTTCCCTGAAGAATTGTCCCAACTCTGCAACTACTCTGTATAAGTCAGGGTGGCGCAATCCTCTAAGGATAACAGGTAAAACCCTTTGAAGTAGGAAGTGACAGTCATGAGTTTTCAACCCTTGTACCTTGTTTCCATCTGCACTGACTCTCCTTTCAGGGTTGGAAACAAATCCATGTGGGAATCTCACACGTGACAGGACCTCGCAGAATTCTTTTCTTTTTACCTTGTCCAAGACGTACATAGCTGGTGCCATAACTCATGGTTTACCTTCATCTTCCACCTGCAAATCTTTTCTCATATCCAGGTGTGTCAAATCAATCATAGATTTTAAGGTATCTTTCGTCTTGACTTCAATATTAAGAAGTGTGCCGATAATGATGTCACATATATTTTTCTCGATGTGCATCACATCAAGCTTATGCCGCAGATCCAAATCTTTCCAATACTCCAAGTCCCACAAAGTGGACCTGCGGGTAAACAATAATCTCTCTTCTACCCTGCCGTGCTTCCTTTTCTCCCTACCATTATCAAGATGGTTTTCTAGTGTAATAGGCCTGAGTTTCTCTAATTCCACTTGCAACTCATCGGTGGTGAGCCTCTTTGGTGCATCATGGTCTTCATGCTTTGCATTGAACACATATCTTCGGTATTTTGTAGGACACGACTTGTCCTTGGTAAGGAAATGGCCGTGTCTAATGTAACTGATCTTGCTAAGTATTGGGTATGATAGTGGATTCCTATCATAGCGAACACATGCATTGTAACCATGTGTCGTTCGCCTAACATAGTGCCCAAAGCCGGATAATCATGGATGCACCAAATTATAACAGCACACAGAAAGAAATCAGCTGGTGGGCTGCTATATAGGTCTCAAGTGAGAACACCCCTCCATAGTTGTTGAAGTTCCTCCACAAGAGGCTCCATGAATAAATCAAAATCCTTTGTAGGACTTTTGGGACCTGGGATGAGGAAGGCCATCATGTAGTTTGATTCTTTGGTGCAAACATTTGGAGGCATGTTGTAAGGGATAACAAGCACTGGCCACATCCTATATGTGGCGCTCTGGTGGCCAAATGGGTTAAATCCATCTAAAGCTAAGCCAAGTCTAATGTTTCTCGAGTCAGGAGCAAACTTTTTGTGTTTCTGATTGAAGCTTTTCCAATCACTACCATGAGATGGATGGCTCATTACATTCTGATCTCTGTACACCTAGTTCCTAGAATGCCACAATACATCCTCTGTTGTTTCAGCATCATGAAACAACGTATGCACTCTTGGTATAATTGGAAAATGTCTTAGAACATTATGAGGAATCCTCTTCACGGCATCGCCATCTTTCCATCTTGATGATTTGCATTTTGGGCATTCACTTAAGTTGGCATAATCCTTGTGGAACATAACACAATTATTCTTACAAACATGGATCATATCATATCCAATTCCAACTACACGAAGGAAATTCTTCATTTTACTCTAGGTGTGTGGCAGCTCAGACGCTTCTGGAAAAGATTTGCAGAAAGCATCGAATGATATGTTGGTCATCCGCTCAGATGTCTTCACCTGAAGAAAGGTGACCATAGCTGAGAATACTGACAGCTTATTTCTTGGGGTGACAGCCACATTGCATTGTTCCAACATGCGGGCCCACCACTTCTCTTCTGCAGGTGAAAGTTCATGAAATGCACGAGCATTTCGTAGCATTATTTCAATGTTGGTCAAACTCACTGGCTCTGCCACCTCCTCCTCCTCCTCCTCTTCCACCTGAGCATCAGGCAGATCAAGATGGTGATATGCTACTTCCACATAGTCAGTAACATTGACGTTCATAGCTTCACCATGATGAACCCACCTAGTATATGTGACCGACATCCCATACATGTGTAGATGATTTTGCATAGTTGACTGGGGTCTTGTAATAGAATTCATGCAATTGCTACATGGGAAGAGCACATCTGACTTCGAGCCACTGTACACAGCTCTGATAAAGTTCATGAAGTTTCCAACACCCTCGACATATGTAGCAAAGAATCTTCGAGCAGAAGTTATCCAAGTCATGTCCATCTGTTAGACAAAAAAAATAGTTTAGGAAAAACATATATGCTTTTTTATGAAGTCCAGAAAAAATACCTAGGTCGACGTCTAAAGCTATGGCAAGATATTTGGACAAGCAGATGTAAGTAATGAAATATATGTAAAGCTAATTTAGCAAAAAATTGAGTACTAAATTATGGCAGGCTGTTTCAGCAGTCAATGAGGATGAGCACACAGCCATCAAAGGCCATCTCAGCAACAAAGATCAAGTATAAAACAGTGCAGAGATATTTCTCCTAACAGATTGGCTACTAGACCATGGCAATCTATATCACAATAAATATATGGCAGGATATTTTAGCACCTAATCGGGCGTGGCAAGCCATCTCAGCTAGGAAGATTGAGTGCAGAATGGGGCAAGGAAGCTTCTTAAGCAGGGCATATTGACTGTAAACTACTTCGGCAAACAGTGAGATTAACAGCGTCTATCAGCTGACATTCAGCGCTACTATAACATGCACGGGGCCTCAGTCTAGAATATGTGTACCGTGGGAGAAGCTGACCGCCGTACGTCTCCACAAGAACATCGCCAGCGGTGGCGGTGCGGATATAGAATGACAGTCTACGAGAGCGTACCATGGGAGCGAGAGGATCGCCGTGTGTTCCCTCGACGAACTATGACGCTAATGTATCGGTGCGACGGGGAGGGCGGCTTTAGCAGAGCGAATGGAGTGGAGGGGGAGAGGGGATTTGGGGAATATTATTAGCTAGTTGGCCGACGGGTGGTTGAACTTGGGATTTCGGGGAATTTTGGGTGGGTGGGGGGGATTTTCGGGCGGTTGGTGGGGGAGTTTGGCGCATTGTCGGTTTCTCCAAGTGCAGTCCCACGTGTCAGTGAAGAGGCAAGCCGAAGCGCGTTCCATTTGCATGAGCCGTGTGCAGCACCGACTGTCTGAGGGGTGCAATGCGACCGCGACAGGTGTGCTGTGAGTGTACCGCCTTTTTTCCTTTTAAACTTGGTGCTTCGCGCGATCCATCAATACTACTACTAGTAATCTAGTAATCCTGACAAAAATGGTGCGGCAGGGTCTTTTCCCGTGCGGTATGCTGGGAGGTTGGCGTAGTTGGTTTATTTAGGACGAGTAATGCTACACCTATGTAATCCCAGTTACGTAATTAACTTAATGTGAAACGTGTGAGGTGTTGATTGAAGATTGGGGGAAGAGTGGGGCCCACCACCATGAAAATCAGGGGAGAGAGAGAGGCAATTTATGTTAACCCTTTTGTAGGTTCCCGTAGATGTAGAAAGATGTGAAATGCATGAATGTGTAGTGGACGTACTATTGGAGTGCCTAAGATAAATTGTGTATGTAGGCCCTATGTTTTATTTACTTTGCATGTTAGCTTTGTCTCGGGTCAAAACTTCTAAGTTTATACACACAAAAACCAATCATCACTCCATATATTTTCATACTCCTACAATATATCTTACTATTATTGTGAAAGTTCATATACTCCGGACGAGATTCATGCAAACATGACAGATTTTCATTACATTTCAAACTTTTATAGGACAGAAAAATAAACGAAACCCGACCCTAAACCTATTCTTCGGCGGTGACCGACATCCTCCATCTACGATCTCCATGTACGGGGCGGGGTTTAAGACCTAAGAAGTGAAGGTGCGTTCTCCGGCGAGGAAGAGTAGAACACTGGAGATGGACCAGCCAGTTGGCACACCATGGCCCGCCGCCTCCCATGCCCTACTCATCCTTGGAGGAGTCCCCGACCTCGGCGGTGACGGTGGACGTGAGGTCGATGATGATGGATGTGGACGGTTCGTCGCCTCACCTACCACATGCGCCACCAAACATTGGATGGCGGTAAGTAGGACGCGTGGTTGGCGGTGCTCCCATCGTCAGCCGCCAGCGTGGCCACCGCTTGTGCGGTCGTGTCCGCGTCTAGATACACAGCTATTGCGTTGCGAGTGGCGACTTGAGGGAGGGCGGCAACCTTGAGCTTCATCCCCGAAGACAAGCTCTCTCGCAGAGTGTTCGCGCTCGCGGTCATGGAGGATGTGGTGCCAGTAGTAGGACGATGCACTATGGTGTGGAGTTTAGCTGGGCGTTGCCTCTTTAAGTAGCGCATTCCGGTGAGGCCAAGTCGCCAAAGTTGGTTCCTCGAGCACCGAGGCTCTTAATGACGGCATACGGCCGGACGCCATGAATGTCGGCAGCTGGCACCAGCTGGGAACGCACCGCGCGATGACGCGAGGGACAAGGGTTTTTTGTGTGCCAGGGTAGTCAGCTGTGGTTGTTAAGGGAGTCCTGGACTAGGGGGACCTCGGGCGTCCGACCTATTTAATATGGGTTGGACTAATGGGCTGTGAATATGAAGGAAGAAGACCACCTCCCATGTCCGGTTAGGACTCCTGTATGCGTGAACGACAAGATTAGGTGTTCGGATATGCTATTTCCTTTCTCTGTAAACTTACTCTGGAAAACCCTAGGCCCCTCCGGTCTATATAAACTGGATGGTTTAGATCGGAGGCAAGATCATATATATTCATAGGCTAGACAAGGTAGGGTTTAGCCATTATGATCTCAAGGTAGATCAACTCTTGTAACCCCTATACTCATCCAATACAATCAAGCAGGACGTAGGGTTTAACCTCCTTTAAGAGGGCCTGAACCTAGGTAAACATTGTGTCCCTTTGTCCATTGTTACCATTGATCCTCAGACACATAGCTTAGGCCCTCCTACCCGAGATCTGCCGGTTTTAGCACCGACATTAGTGCTTTCATTAAGAGCTCTGCATTGTTGTCAATAGAAGGATCGATGGCGCGCCTCTTCATCAACGATGATGCTGCGTCCAGGGAGACTTTTCTCCCCAGATAGGTCTTTGTGTTCGGAGGCTTCGTGCTACATGCCGATTTGATTGGCCACCTTGAGCAGGTCGACAGTTACGCCCCCAGTCACCAGATCAAGTTTGGAAACTTGAATTATGTCGCTGATATCCGAGGAGATCTGATCTTCGAGGGGTTTGTGGCCCCGATTGTCGCTCCTTACCCTCATGAAGAAGGCCCTTTGGATCCACTATCAGATCCCATCCAGGGGTCAATATTCGCAGCCGCGTCAACCTTAGATCCAGGATAGATCGTGTCATCCGAAGACGAGAGGATCGACCTCGCTGGACTCTCTCCTATCATGGAGCTCTCAAGCAGAGACCCAGATGCGTTCGCGCCATTAGAAAACCCGGAGTCAAACGAGACTCTCCCAGTCATCGGAGAGCCAGACTCACCTTTGGATGATAGCTCCAAACTTTCGAGGTCTGCGCCCATAGGGCTCGAACAAGTGCCCGGCCCCGCAGATCCACAAACTATCCAGCCTTCACTCTTAGACGAAGCGCTAGGATTAATGCAATCTCTCACCATTACAGAAGCACTGCCTCTAAATTGCACCCAGCCTAGGCTGGGGGTTGATATCGGGGAATTTCACAACCCACCCACGAACCACTTGATAGCCACTGTTGAGGATTTAACAAACATGCTAGACTACGCCTCCGAAGAAATCGACAGCATGGACGATGATGTCGATGCCGAGCAAAGACAAAACCCGCCTATTACTGGGCGTTGGACGACCACTTCTTCCTACGATATATACATGGTAGACACTCCTCAGGAGAAAGACGCCAATGGCATTCAAGATTCGGGCAAGGACAAGCCCATCGATGAACCACCAAAGCGTTGGCGTCAGTGGCGCCGCTCACGATCGCGTCAGGCAAAGGATAGTAATACCTGCATCGGAGATAATGAAACTCCGGATAACGCCGAAGACCACGACCACCCAGTCAAACCCACGTGTGAACAGGAGGAGAGGGAGGAGGGTCAGTATAGCCCCGAACAGGCTGATCACAAGGACTCGGAAGATAGCAACTACTTACCTACCTCCGAAGAGGATGTGAGCCTCGGCGTTGAAGATTTCATCGCCCCAGAGGAACCCCTCGAACAAGAACGCTTCAAGAGACAACTCATTGCCACTGTGCGGAGCTTGAAAAAGAAACAGCAATAGCTTCAAGCTAAACATGATACACTCAACGATAGATGGTCCAAGGTTCTAGCCGCCGAAGAGTACGGCCTTGAGCGACCAGTAAAGTGTTACCCCAAGCGTACGCTGCTGCCACAATTCGACGATGAAGCCCTCGAGCCAATTCCGTCAAAATACAACTATGCTGATCAACCAGACCGACCACCACGTGGACGGGACAAAACGGCCTTTCACGCCGAACACCAGCCCGCACCACCTCACCGTAGAGGCAAGGAGACAGCGGTGCCAGACTACACTTATGATTTACCTCAGGACCTGGCCAATAAAGCCAGCTAGACTAGATTGATTTACGGATCTAGAGGACGTGCTCCAGCACGAGATCACGGCCAACAAACCTGGCGCGGTGAACATCATCAAGTTCGGGTCAACACTGAACACGGATGTCATCCGAACTCCATCACGATGTCGCCAGGTATAGATGTACCACATACCCTATGTGCTTTACTGATGAAGTAATGCAGCACCAGTTTTTGGAAGGGTTTAAACCTGTCAACATTGAGCAGTACAATGGAATGACAGACCCTACCGTCTAGATCGAGATTTTCTTCTCCATATTCATATGGCTCGTGGAGATGACCTCAACGCCATTAAATACCTTCCCCTAAAGTTGAAGGGACCAGCATGACACTGGTTGAATAGCCTCCCCGAGAACTCCATTTGGAGCTGGGAAAACCTAGAAGATGCCTTCTGGGCCAACTTTCAGGGAACCTATGTCTGGCCACCGAACGCTGATGACCTAAGTCACATAGTCCAGCAGCCCGGAGAGTTAGCTCGCAAACGTTGGAATTGGTTCCTCATTAAAAAGAACCAAATTTGTGGATTGTCCAGACATCGAAGCCTTAGCGGCCTTCAAACACAGTGTCCGTGATGAATGGCTCGCCCGACACCTCAGGCAGGAAAAGCCGAAAACCATGGAAGCCCTTACAACACTTATGTCCCACTTCTGCACGGGCAAAGATAGCTGGCTAGCTCGTAGAAGCAATAGTTTCAGCGACCCCAGCACCTTTGAGGCCAGGGATGGCAATTGCAGGCCACGCCGCCATAAAAACAAGTGTTAGAACAACAATGACGACACCGAAGACACGGTAGTCAAATGCCGGATTCAGTGGTTCTAAATCTGGTCAGCAGAAGAAACCTTTCAAAGGCAACAAGGACGGTCCATCCAATTTGGACAAAATCCTCGAGAGGCCCTGTCAGATTCATGGCACCTCGACAAGCCTGCCAACCATACCAACATAAATTGATGTGTTTTTAAACAGGCCGATAAGTTAAATACCGAACACAAGGGGAAGGGACCTCCAAGCGAAGACGATGATGAGCCTCGTTAGCCGAACACCGGGGGTCAGAAGCAGTTTCCCCCCAAAGTAAAAACAATGAACAAGATCTATGTCACTCACATACCCAAAAGGGAGCGCAAGCGCCCACTAAGGGACGTCTACGCCGTAGAGCTTGTCGCCCCAAAATTCAACCCATGGTCGGCCTACCTGATCACCTTCAATCGTATAGATCATCCAACCAGTATCTGTCATGGGGGTTCATCCGCCTTAGTACTTGATCCTATCATCGATGGATACCATCTCACTAGAGTGCTTATGGACGGCGGCAGCAGTCTTAACTTGATCTATCAAGACACTATCCGTAAAATGGGCATTGACCCGTCAAGAATCAAGCCAGTAACACTACCTTTAAAGGAGTGATACCCGGCATGGAGGCCCGTTGTATGGGCTCATTTACACTGGAAGTGGTATTTGGCTCTTCGGACAACCTCCATAGTGAAGAACTGATCTTTGATATCGTCCCTTTTCGCAGTGCCTATCATGCACCGCTCGAACGAACTGCTTTTGCCTGTTTTAATGCGGTCCTGCACTATGCTTATTTGAAGCTTAAAATGCCCGGCCCGTGTGGAATCATCACAGTTAATGGAAATATGGAGCCCTCCCTCTGTACTGAAGAGCACACCGCGGCCTTAGCAGCTGAGGTGTATGGCGGCCTTATCAAGCCGAACAATTCATCGGCCATCAAGACCAATGACATTGCCAAAAGAGTCTGGTCTGCACCTCATGAGGATAGCTCGGTTGACCTGGACCTCGAATAGCAGTTCTGCCTCCGGCGTCTTCCCCATAAGGCCCCAGTATATGTACCGCGCGTACATAACTACACACTTAAAATACCTTAGGCAACACTAGAGGCACACTGCGGAACAGGTCCACAGTATGGTTCGACCTTATTCGGACCTCACATACCTTTCTTCTCTTTCTCCCACTTCAGGTTCATTTGAAAACCTACCAGCTGTATGGTTGCATGAGGGATCCCTTCTCGGCCCCTCTTTCTCTTCTTTACAGACAACCATCTAATCCTCCTCTCAAAGGATTCACTACTAAGGAGAAACCGCGCAGATGTGCAGCAGGGCACCACTAGGATCTTCAAAACCACTACTTTTAGGCCCTGTGTAAACCTTTCCCTTATGTAAATTTTTGGCATGTAACATGACCTCGATATTCATGGAATTATCTGTCTAAACACATCTCGATGTATGAATAAACATATAAAGGAAGCAAATGATCACCACCTTTTGTTTGGTAATCATGTTATATTATCATCTGTATTCCCTCCTTACCTCCGGCTGACATACGTGCTTTAGCCCAGCCTTCAGGCTGGGGGCTGTATTCGGCCTTGTACATCCTAAAGTCCGAACGCCTATAGGGAACTCTTTGGCGTCCTGGATATTGCATTATATGCATCGGTTCCGAATCATGTCTTTGGTCTATAGTTGGGTTGCCCGGCTCCAATGCTTACCACCTTACGTTCTGCTACTTCGGGTAAGGTAGTAAAGGGAGAACTACTGTGATTGTATTTTTGGTTCATCCAGTTAAGTACCTCAGTAGAAAAAGACGATAACTAACCGTCATGATAAGTGAGAGCTGGTCAGTGATCCGGTGACTTAGCATTATGCTACAAATCATTACCGATTCTTGTCGTGTCACATGAAGGGCTGGCCTTCGACCAGCCGCGTTGCAAAGGCACTGTAATCCGGTTGGCCGCACAATGCAACAGGGCTAGTACTTAGCCCCACCAATAGACTCCTATGGCTGAGTGAAGGTAATAAAGCCGCATAGTCTGGTTGCCTAGTTCACCTCGTGAGGGTCTCCTCTACGGACCAAGACGTTGGATAAAGTGTGACCATGCGTTCACAAACACCCCTGTAACATTTACATGGGGGCAGAAGCTGACGACTGACAACCTTCAAAAATATAAACAATAAATGGCCGTATAGGGCGATAAATTAACACAAAAGGCGCAATCATAGTGCGGATTCATAACATAGTTTTTTCCACCCAAGTAAATTTACTCGAACATAACATCCTTTAAACACTGGCCCTCTACTATTCGGGCCCCTTCTAGGACATCTTTAAAGTACCTCTACGGCTTTAGATGATCTTTGCCCTCGGGCGGACCTGCGGTCGCCACTTTGATGGCCTTCATCTTCGCCCATTGCATCTTGACATGGGCGAAGGCCATTGGGGCACCCTCTATGCAGGCCAGCCGCTTTATGGAGTCGATCCGAGGACGCGCTGATGACCCACAAGTATAGGGGATCTATCTAGTCCTTTCGATAAGTAAGAGTGTCGAACCCAACAAGGAGCAGAAGGAAATGATAAGCGGTTTTCAGCAAGGTATTCTCTGCAAGTACTGAAATAAGTGGTAGCAGATAGTTTTGTGATAAGATAAACTGTAACGAGCAACAAGTAACAAAAGTAAATAAAGTGCAGCAATATGGCCCAATCCTTTTTGTAGCAAAGGACAAGCCTGGACAAACTCTTATAATAGGAAAAGCGCTCCCGAGGACACATGGGAATATCGTCAAGCTAGTTTTCATCACGCTCATATGATTCACGTTCGGTACTTTGATAATTTGATATGTGGGTGGACCAGTGCTTGGGTGTTGTTCTTACTTGAACAAGCATCCCACTTATGATTAACCTCTATTGCAAGCATCCGCAACTACCACAAAAGTATTAAGGTAAACCTAACCATAGCATGAAACATATGGATCCAAATCAGCCCCTTATGAAGCAACGCATAAACTAGGGTTTAAGCTTTTGTCACTCTAGCAACCCATCATCTACTTATTACTTCCCAATGCCTTCCTCTAGGCCCAAATAATGGTGAAGTGTTATGTAGTCGACGTTCACATAACACCACTAGAGGCTAGACAACATACATCTTATCAAAATATCGAACGAATACCAAATTCACATGACTACTAATAGCAAGACTTCTCCCTTGTCCTCAGGAACAAACGTAACTACTCACAAAGCATATTCACGTTCATAATCAGAGGGGTAATAATATGCATAGAGGATCTGAACATATGATCTTCCACCAAATAAACCAACTAACATCAACTACAAGGAGTAATCAACACTACTAGCAACCTACTAGCACCAATCCCGGACTTGGAGACAAGAATTGGATACAAGAGATGAACTAGGGTTTGGAGATGAGATGGTGCTGGTGAAGATGTTGATGGAGATTGCCCTCTCCCGATGAGAGGAGCGTTGGTGATGACGATGGTGATGATTTCCCCCTCCCGGAGGGAAGTGTCCCTGACAGAACAGCTCTGCCGGAGCCCTAGATTGGTTCCGCCAAGGTTCCGCCTCGTGGCGGCGGAGTCTCGTCCCGAAAGGTTGGCTTCTATTTTTTCTCATAAAAAGACTTCATATAGGAGAAGATGGGCGTCAAAGAGCCACCAGGGGGCCCACAAGGTAGGGGGCGCGCCCCCCACCCTCGTGAGCAGGGTGTGGGCCCCCTGGCCTTCATCTTTGGCGACGATTTTTCTTTATTTATTTTAAGATATTCCGTGGAGTTTCAGGACTTTTGGAGTTGTGCAGAATAGGCCTCAATATTTTCTCCTTTTCCAGCCCAGAATTCCAGCTGCCGGCATTCTCCCTCTTCATGTAAACCTTGTAAAATAAGAGAGAATAGCCGTAAGTATTGCGACATCACGTGAAATAACAGCCCATAATGCAATAAATATTGATATAAAAGCATGATGCAAAATGGACGTATCAACTCCCCCATGCTTAGACCTTGCTTGTCCTCAAGCGAAAAGTCGATAACAATAAATATGTCCTCATGTTCAGAGGTAGAGGCGTCGATAAAAATAAAATACGGACATGAAGGCGTCATGATTATTTCCATAACAACAACATATATAGATTTTGTCATATGATTTCTCATGTTCAACTGATGATATTTTCACAATGCAAAAGTATGAATCAGAAATCTTATTGAGCACCAACAAATTATAACCCTAGTCATTGAAGCAATTGAAATTTATCATAACATCGGAAAGAGTCTATGTCAGAGCTTAAAAGCAAGTCCACATACTCAACTATCACTTAGTCCTTCATAATTGCTAGCACTCACACAATACTTGTGTTTACGGAGTTTTAATCGGACATAGAGAAAGATAGGGGCTTATAGTTTTGCCCCACAACCTTTTACCTCAAGGGTAATGTCAACAATAATAATTCATGCTCCCCTACATCCAATTAGATATATATATGTCATGTTCCTTCCAACATGCTGAGCTTGCCAGAGGATAAAATGAAAAAGGAAAGGTGAAGATCACCGTGACTCTTGCATAAGGTAGAGGATAATGGTAAAAGATAGGCCCTTCGTAGAGGGAAGCAGAGGTTGTCATGTGCGTTTAGGGTTGATGCACAAAATCTTAATGCAAAAGAACATCACTTTATATTGCCCCTTGTATGCAGTACGTCGCTTTTATTACGTCCACAACAAGTTCGTACAAAGCTTATTTTCTCTGCACTAATAAGTCATGAATATTTAGAGAGCAATTTTTATTGCTTGCACCGATGACAACTTACTTGAAGGATCTTACTCAATCCGTAGGTAGATATGGTGGACTCTCATGGCAAAACTGGTTTAAGGGTATTTGGAAGCACAAGTAGTATTTCTACTTGGTGCTGAGAATTTGGCTAGCATGAGGGGGAAAGGCAAGCTCAACACGTTAGAGGACCCATGACAACATACTTTATCTCGGATGTGAGAAAACATAACTCATTATGTTGTCTTCCTTGTCCAACCTCAACTCTTTAGCATGTCATATTTTAATGAGTGCTCCCAATCATAAAAGATGTCAATGATAATATATCTATATGTGAAACCTCTCTTTCCTTATTACTTCCTATTAATTGCAACGATGACCAAAGCTATATTTGCCAACTCCCAACAACTTTTAATCATCATACTCTTTCTATGTGAGGTCATTACTTTCAATAAGATCAATATGAACTTTTTGATTCTTTTTATTCTTTTTCTTCTTTCTATTTACCCAAGATCATGGCAAAATAATCAAGCCCTTGACTTAACACTAATCTTTATTATATAGCTCACGGACTAGATTACAAAGAAGGATCATAAAGCAAAACTCAAAACTAGATCATGCCATGACTTTATTCTACTAAATCAAGATACTACTAATAGGATCGAACTAAGAAAAACAGTAAAGATAGGAGTTGTGATGGTGATACGATACCAGGGCACCTCCCCCAAGCTTGGTAGTTGCCAAGGGGAGTGCCCATACCCATGTGATTATATCTTCGGAGGTGATGGAGGTGGTGATGATGATGGTGGATAATCGCACATCGAGCGTAAAAGCTCCTCCAACTTGCAGATAACGCCCTTGAGCCCAGCAATATGGTCCTTTAACAAAATATTCTCCTGTGTGAGATACTTGTTCCGTATGCGGGCTAACTCAATCATCTTGAAAGCTTCAATCTCTGTTGGAGTGAAAAGGTTAGGTAAAGGTTGAGGGATGTCTTCTTCTTTCACCACTGGAGCTTGAACCTCCATGGCCTTCTTGATCCTTTCATCCTTGTTTATCTCTTCTGGTTCCTCTCTTTTCAACTCTATCTTCAATAGCCAAGCATCCTTGTCTTTGTTATTGGAGGAGGGAGAAGTCATGGTGCTCTAAATATGCAACGGAAATAGCTCGAAACGAAAACAGAGTATATTTGCGTGATACAGTGGTCAAAACCTTTGGGAGAATATATAATGAATTTTTACCGACCAAAATACGCATTATGCAGGAAAATGGAGTACGGAGGGCACACGAAGTGCTCACGAGGTAGGGGGGCGCCCTCCACCCTCGTGGAGGCCTCGTGTCCTCCCCGGACTGCCGCTTATTTTTCTATTTTTCTAAATATTCCAAAACGGAGAAATATTGCCTTAAAAATTGTTTTGGAGTCGGTTTACTTACCGTACCACATACCTATTCCTTTTCGGAGTCTGGAACGGTCTGGAAAGTGTCCCTTATGTATTCCTCCGGGGTTACGGTTTCAATAATATTGGTTTCAACATTTATAGGATTACCTGAGATATAGTGTTTGATCCTTTGACCGTTTACCACCTTCGGATTTGTGCCTTCGAAGTTGTTGATTTTTATGGCACCGGAACGATAGACCTCCTCGATAACGTAGGGACCTTCCCATTTAGAAAGAAGTTTTCCTGCAAAAAAATCTTAAACGAGAGTTGTATAGCAATACATTAAACTCACGCTTTTGTATCCTTTTGTCATGCCATCTTTTAACTTTTTCTTTAAACAACTTGGCATTTTCATAAGCTTGGGTTCTCGATTCATCATGTGAGTTAATATCAAATAAACTCTTCTCACCGGCAAGTTTGAAATCATAGTTGAGCTCTTTAATAGCCCAATTTGCCTTATGTTCTAGTTCGAGTGGTAAGTGACATGCTTTTCCATAAACCATTTTATACGGAGACATACCCATACGATTCTTATATGCAGTTCTATAGGCCCATAATGCGTCATTCAGTTTCTTGGACCAATTCTTTCTAGACCTATTGACAATCTTTTGCAAAATTAATTTGAGCTCTCTATTGCTCAATTCTACTTGACCACTAGACTGCGGGTGATATGGAGATGCAATTCTATGATTAACGTCATATTTAGCAAGCATTTTACGGAAAGCACCATGAATAAAGTGTGAACCACCATCAGTCATTAAATATCTAGGGACTCCAAACCTTGGAAAATAACTTCCTTAAGCATTTTAATAGAGGTGTTATGATCAGCACTACTAGTTGGAATAGCTTCTACCCACTTAGTAACGTAATCAACGGCAACTAAAATATGTGTATATCCATTAGAGGCTGTAAAAGGTCCCATATAATCAAAGCCCCAAACATCAAATGGTTCAATAACAACTGAATAATTCATAGGCATTTCTTGAGGTCTACTAATATTACCAATTCTTTGACATTCATCACAAGACAAAACAAACTTACGGGCATCCTTGAAAAGAGTGGGCCAATAAAAACCGGATTGCAATACCTTATGTGCAGTTCTATCTCCAGCGTGGTGTCCTCCATAAGCTTCGGAGTGACACTTGCGTAGGATATGTTCCTGTTCATGCTGAGGTACACAATGTCTAATAACACCATCTACTCCTTCTTTATAAAGATGTGGGTCATCCCAAAAGTAATGTCGCAAATCATAGAAAAACTTTTTCTTTTGTTGGTATGTGAAGCTAGGTGGTATAAATTTAGCAACAGTATAATTAGCATAATCAACATACCATGGAGTGCTATGAGAAGTTCTTATGACATTTAACTGTTCATCAGGAAAGCTATCATCAATAGGTAGTGGGTCATCAAGAACATTCTCTAACCTAGATAAGTTGTCTGCAACAGGGTTCTCAGCTCCTTTTCTATCAACAATATGCAAATCAAGGTCTTGCATCAAGAGAACCCATCTAATAAGTCTAGGTTTTGCATCTTTCTTTTCCATAAGATATTTAATAGCAGCATGATCGGTGTGAATAGTTACTTTAGAATCAACAATATAGGGTCTGAACTTATCACAAGCAAATACAACTGCTAAAAGTTCCTTTTCGGTAGTAGCATAATTTCTTTGAGCATTGTCTAGAGTTTTACTAGCATAATGGACAACATTTAATTTCTTATCAACTCTTTTCCCTAGAACAGCACCTACAGCGTAATCACTAGCATCACACATAATTTGAAAGGGTAAATTCCAATCTGGTGGGTGAACAACAGGTGCAGAGACTAATGCCTTCTTAAGTATTTCAAATGCTTCTACACAATCATCATCAAAGACAAATGGTACATCTTTTTGTAGTAAATTAGTTAGAGGCCGAGAAATTTTTGAAAAGTCCTTAATGAACCTCCTATAAAATCCAGCGTGACCAAGGGAACTTCTTATACCTTTGATGTCCTTGGGACATGGCATCTTTTCAATAGCATCAACCTTGGCTTTATCAACTTCAATACCTCTTTCAGAAACTTTGTGCCCCAAGACAATACCTTCATTAACCATAAAGTGGCACTTTTCCCAATTCAAGACAAGATTAGTTTCTTCACATCTCTACAAAACTCGATCAAGAGTGCTCAAGCAATCATCAAAAGAGGAACCATAGATGGAAAAATCGTCCATGAAAACCTCACAATTTTTTTCACAAAAATCAGAGAATATAACCATCATGCATCTTTGAAAGGTAGCGGGTGCATTACACAAACCGAAAGGCATACGTCTATAAGCAAAAGTACCAAAAGGGCATGTAAAAGTAGTCTTTGATTGATCTCTAGCCGACACAGTTATTTGAGAGAAACCAGAATAACCATCTAGAAAGCAATAATGTGTATGTTTGCATAATCTTTCTAGCATTTGATCAATAAAAGGTAAGGGGTAATGATCTTTCTTAGTAGCCTTATTTAATTTGCGGAAATCAATTACCATCCTATAACCTGTGATAATTCTTTGCGGAATCAATTCATCTTTATCATTAGGGACAACAGTAATACCTCCCTTCTTAGGGACACAATGGACAGGACTTACCCACTGACTATTAGCAATGGTATAAATTATGCCTGCCTCCAGAAGCTTGAGTATTTCTTTTCTTACCACTTCTTTCATTTTAGGATTCAAACGTCGTTGAGGATCATGAACTGGTTTGGCATCCGCTTCCAAATTTATTTTATGTTGACATAGAGTGGGACTAATTCCCTTAAGATCATCCAGAGTATATCCACTAGCGGCACAGTGCTTCTTCAGAGTTTTCACTAATCTTTCTTCTTCATGCTCTGAAAGGTTAGCACTAATAATGACAGGATATATTTTCTTTTCATCAAGATAAGTGTATTTAAGATTATCAGGCAACGGTTTAAGCTCAATCACGGGATCACCCTTGGGTGGAGGAGGATCCCCAAGGATTTCAACAGGCAAATTGTGTTGCAGAATAGGTTCCTGTTTAAACAATATTTCATCTGTTTCCCTTCTTTCATTCATGAACATATCATTTTCATGGTCTGGCAAATAGTGTTCTAAGGGATCACTAGGAGGTACAACAATAGAAGCAAGACCAGTGATTTCATCTTTACTAGGCGATTCTTCCTCACGACGTTGTTTACTAAATTTAGAGAAATTAAACTCATGAACCATATCATCTAAGCCAATAGTAACAACATTCTTTTCGCAGTCTATCTTAGCATTAACAACATTCAAGAAGGGTCTACCAAATATAATGGGACAAAAGCTATCTTGTGGAGAACCAAGAACAAGAAAATCAGCGGGATATTTGGTTTTTACACACAATACTTCAACATCTCTAACAATTCCCATTGCAGATATAGTATCTCTATTGGCAAGTTTAATTGTAACATCAATATCTTCTAACTCAGCAGGTGCAATATCATGCATAATTTCTTCATACAAGGTAATAGGTATAACACTAGCACTAGCACCCATATCACATAAGCCATGATAACAATGATCTCCTATTTTAACAGAAATAACAGGCACGCCTAACACAGGTCTATGTTTATCTCTAGCACAAGGTTTAGCAATTCTAGCAGTTTCACCATAGCATTGAATAACATGCCCATCAATATTATCAGACAAGAGATCTTTAACAATAGCAACATTAGGTTCTACTTTGACTTGCTCAGGAGGTTTATAAGTTCTAATATTGCTTTTACGAACAACAGTTGAAGCTTTAGCATGATCCTTCATTCTTACAAGGAAAGGTGGTTTCTCAACATAAGAAGTGGGAACAATAGGATCATTATAAGTGACAGTCTTTTCTTCAACTTTAATAGGTGCAGCTACTTTTACTTCTATGGGAGGATGATATTTAAACCACTTATCCTTGGGGAGATCAACATAGGTAGCAAAATATTCACAGAAAGAAGCTACTATCTCAGAGTAAAGTCCATATTTAGTGCTAAACTTACGGAAAATATCGGTATCCATGAAAGATTTAACACAATCAAACTTAGGTGTCATACCTGACTCCTTAACTTCGTCGAGGTTCCAATCTTCATAGTTGCGTTTAATTCTATCCAATAAATTCCATTTAAATTCAATAGTCTTCATCATAAAGGAGCCAGCACAAGAAGTATCGAGCATGGTGCGATTGTTATCAGAAAGCCGAGCATAAAAACTTTGCATAATTACTTCTCTTGGGATCTCATGATTGGGGCATGAATATAACATTGATTTAATCCTCCCCCAAGCTTGAGCGATGCTTTCTCCTTCGCGAGGCCAAAAATTATATATATAATTGCGATCACGATGAACAAGATGCATAGGGTAATACTTTTGATGAAATTCCAATTTCAATCTTTTATAGCTCCATGATCTCATATCATCACATAGCCTGTACCATGTCAATGCGTCTCCCTTCAAAGATAAAGGGAAGGCCTTCTTCTTAACAACATCATCGGGTATACCTGTAAGCTTAAATAGTCCACAAACTTCATCCACATAGAGTAGATGTTCATCAGGATGCTTTGTTCCATCTCCTGTAAAAGTGTTAGCTAGCAGTTTTTCCATCATACCCGAAGGGATTTCAAAAGGAGTTTCATTTTCAATAGGTTCAGTAGGTTCAGTAGGTTGAGGAGCAACTCTTTTCTCTACTGGATGGGGTGAAGATACCCCAAACAAGACCCTCAGAGAATTACTTTCCATAGTAACAAGTGACAGAAAATTTCAGCACACTATATAAATTTTTCCTTAGCAAATTCCACCTACAAAAGGCGCTACACTCCCCGGCAACGGCGCCAGAAAAGAGTCTTGATGACCCAGAAGTGTAGGGGATCTTCTACCTTAGTTACTACCAATGTAGGGATACCTTGAAGACGTGAGGTTAGACGACGGCAACGAGGGATAGCCATCTCATTTTGCGCAGTTGTACTAAAACCGAGGTGTGTGCTTTTGATTGCGCGGATAGAAACGATACGGAGACAGACATCCCGAAATGATATGGAGACAGACATCCCTGTTTGCACAAATACGAAATACGGTTATTTAAACAGTGACAGATATTACTACTTTCCCCCGTTTCCTCTTAGAACCAAGTCCTAGATTCAACCTACAGCTTTCCCACTTTCTTCCCTGTTTGAACCAATGCTTTGAGTTGACTGTATGAACTAGCTTTACTTCTAATAATAGTAGAACTCTAGGTGGCTTTGGAACAACGGATGGAAGTAGAAAAGGATCCACACGAAGGGGGAAGAGCTGGGGCAGTAGAGCAAGGAAGGTTTCGAAGGAATATATACCAAAGGGTCGTCGGCATGTGGCAAAGACGGCATCGGGAGGCCGCATCTTGGCCACAATACCGCAGGAGGAAGAAGGGGTCGAAGGCCCTCCCGAGCCGGCGCTCTCTCAGAGAGAACGGCACGGCCGCTGATCCGGACACGCGGGCAGCCGTTGGTCTTCTCCCTCGCCGCCGACGACAGCGCGAACAATGCACCTACACCCCCTACCCTGGTCGAGGTTGTCCGGCCGGATTTGTGACCAGCTGTGAGCTGAGAGAGAGTGTGTGGCCACCTATGTCTTGCTTAGATCTGGAGAGCATGAGAGAGTGAACGAGAGGAACCCTAGTAAAGCAAGCGCTAAGGATCCTGCTTTTATATATAGTGGAGTGATTTTGTTGTACCGGCTTCAAAAAAATGCGCTCCGACGTGTACCCATGAGTGGGTGTGAGAGAACTAGTGCGTGCGTGCACCGCTTCTCTTCGTGATAGTACAATATATACTATGCCCAAAGAATGTTCGCCGCAAGAGTAATAATATAAGTGTGTGACGTGTGAGCTAAAATAAAATGTGTGCACCGTCTTTTGTTTTTTAGAAGTTCTGAGGGTAGGGTGTGAAGAGCACATATGTGCGTGACGTCTACATGCAGATGGACGATGGGTGCCACGTGCGAGTCTGCGAGAGGACTCAGGAGAGTTGTGACTCATGAGGGTGTGTGTGCGTGAGAGAGAGGGGGGCACGTATCAATGCAATGCATGTGTCCGTAAATCATTATCCGACAAACGTTCGCCACAAGCCTTTTCCTGACAAACGCCGTAAGAACCATTAGATCGGCATCCGACAGTGTCAGTTTTGCCATGTCATTTAACAGAACAGCCACTCCTCCTACACACAAATCTTCCACGTGAGTGTTAGCAACTGCCATATGCTCCCTCCGTTCCGAAATGCAGTGCATATAGCTTTATTGAAAATTAGAACCTCGCAAACTTTTACCGAGTTTTCGTGTACCAAATTGCACATGTAGAATACCCTGTATATATCATTTCATTCATCTTCGAGAGGTAACTATAAAGATGGGTGAGGAGGCTACAAAGAAAGACCATCGTATCACCCGAAGCAATTTCAACCATCCTTTAGTGTCGAGGAATATCATAGGAACTCTATATGATATGATTTTTATATGATTTTTTTCCTTTAGAGCCAATTAGTTCATAGGAATAGATTCATATACTCTACATTTCAAAGGAAATAAACATGATATCATTTCTATAGCTTTAGAGCCACTTGGTTCAGATGAATGGATTCCTATACTCCCTTAATTTCAAAGGAAAATAAACATTAGCGTATATTCAATAGAAAAGTTCCTATGATATGAACCAAATTACATCTCTTTACTAATCCCTCCTCATAGAAATTGAGATACATGTCATCTCTAGATTCAATAGAAAAGTTCCTATGATGTGAACCAAATGACATCTCTTTTTCAATCCCTACTCATAGGAATTGAGATCCTCCATGTCATCTCTTTCCCTACAACTTCCATGTATACATCTTCTATTCCTAAATAGATAGTACAACCCACTAGTAGTTTTTTCCAAAACATGCAACTATGGCACAAGAACTATATAGTGTGCCAATAACTTTGAAAGATGGTCGCTGGATGAAGCTAACCTGACAGTGCAGAGATGGGAAAATCCGAGCACTACTGGCTGTTGGATATCATCAACATTCCACCAGATCTGTCACATGTACAATTTAGAAGACTACATGGTTGAACTTAAGCATAATGCACAAACCTCAAAACACAAGCACTTCTCCTTTGTTCTAGAATCTTCTGTATCATAATTGATTATTTTTTTCTAAATGAATTGCCATTATTTGCTTTTTACTTTATGACTTACAATGCAAAACCCCATGAATCTTAACATTTTTATAAAACTAATTGATTTTGAATGAGATGAACTATAAGAACTAAACGAACATCTACATCATGCATATATGACTCAAAGCTTTACATGCTATAGTGTGTATTTATTCATAATTTGGTTTCGAAATCTCATGCGTTCAATACATGTGTACCTTACTAGTTTTGAGTAGAGTAGCAAATTTCACGCGGCCCCGGGTATATCAAAATGCAGGGCCCATGCATCATTGCCTTTTGGTAGAACCTATGTCCACAATTTTTTGTACGTGCTATATCTCCACTGGTCCCCGAACCCAAAATGTTGCCTCATTCCTGTAAAACCAAGCGGCCCACACATATTTAAGGCGTCGACTCGAACCCGTTTACTACAACGTGGCCCCGCACGCCGTAGTACTCCTACAAACCCTACCGCCGCACTCATCATCGGTTTTCTTGAAGAGGACGAGGGAGAAGCCGATTTGTAGTGGAGGCGCTTTCAAAAAAAGGATCTGTAGGGGAGACCCCTACCCTAGGGTGCCCTAGGTAGCTGCCGCACGCATCCTTGTTTTCTCTTTTCTTTATGCTCTTGCGCGCTAGAGTGAAATGATGGTTGCTTCGTCCGTCTAGCTCAATGCGGGAAAGGTGGGGCTTCGTGATTTGACCCCTCATCGCTCATTTTCTACTACTGCGGCGCTACGACCAGGGTGCCTCCAATTCCAACCACTGCTCCGAACTGTAATTTGGTGCATTGCACGTGGAACAAGATGGTGGATGAGCCACATGTCTGCCAAAGGGGTCCTGTTAAGTGTGTCGCCATTTCGTGTGCGGACTGACCCTGCTTGAGTTGCTACGCCAACACGACAGGAGCAGCCTACCACTTGATTTTGCTCCTTGGTGAATCCCGACTATATTGATCTAAAAAGATATGTGCTGAACTACTCTCTCCGTCTCGGTTTTGTATTTGTAGGCGTCTCGGTTTATAGGGCCTGCACGTAGTTCTAGGTCATCCATTTGACTAACTAAATATGAGTTACTATGTCACAAAAAGTATATCATTGGATTCTTATTGGTTGATATGTGAAGAAACAAGAAACAAGGTAGAAGTTAATGCACCGCGCCTTAGTATTTTGGGATAATTTGGTTTTCGTAAGATGACTTACTCACCTAGACGGAGGGAGTAGTTGTATTTAAAAGTCGAGGGCCGGGCTTTTCCTGCCCAGTAGGCGGCCGGACAGTTCCGCCTAGTCGGCTCGACAGAGACGTGAGAAGATGAGGGAGTAGGCTGCTGCAAACATAGGGCTGTGTGATTTGACAGCGAGTTACTGCTGGACAGGTGGGCCCCCGTCATTTGACTTGCCATTATCATTTTAACTACGGCGTTACGACCGGCGTGAGTCTCCCGATTCCTGACCACCTCCTTACAGGTGCCTCTCCCAATGCTCCACCACGTAGTAGTAGAGGCTGGCTCTCGCATGAGAGCCCACTTCTCCACTTTTTCCTTGCCTCTCTTTCCTCCACATATGCAAAAATGCCATGTAAAGTGCACTATTGTAATTACTTGCTCCTATAGGTGCTTAAGCTTGCCACATAGGCATAAAGTCTGATGTGGCAAGTTAATCAAGAAGAGAGAGACTAGTTTGGTGACCCAAGGAAGAAAGGGTGCTAAGCGCGTGTAGCTAGGTGAAAAGACAATTTTGAGTCTATAGCTAATTAAATGAAGCAAACTTAGCAACACCATTTCATTGGAAGAGGTCACTCCTTGGCAAATGCAATAAATACTAGTACTCCATGTGTCCCATTATATAAGAACATTTTTGACACTACACTAACTGGTGTCAAAAACGTTCTTATATTATGGGACGGAGGGAGTACGAAGAAAGATATAGAGAGGAGTAAAAAAATACACTTATAGCCAACCTTGTTGTAGTATGAGTGACTAAGTGATGACTATGTATGACATGCCAACATCTGATAGCCTAACGCACCGTGTTAAATCTCCATGGGCGTGACGACGCGAGCGACGCGACGGTCGTGGTAGGCGCGACCATGATACGGGCTGCTGGCAGCCCTTGGATCTGAGATCAAACGGTCGCATGCTAAGTTGCTGAAAATTTGCAGAATAACCCTCCAGGTTAGGATATTCACCCATAGGTCTAGAATCACGCCATGCAACCGTTCGATCTTAGATCTAAGGGCTCTCGGAAGCCCGTATCATGGGAGAATGGAAAGCCACTACCCTGTCGTTCGCACGCTGGCAGTTCGCTCCTACTCGTCCCTGCACGTCCTTTAATACTACGGTGGTTCGCTCCTAGTCGTCCCGTCCATTCACATTACGGCTGTTCCACTAATCCTAACACTCCTCCCAAATCCATGGCGTCCCAAATCTCCCCGATCGGCAGTGAGTACAAGGTTAGAACCATCACCGACGATGAGTTCGACGTCATCTACACCCATACTTCCGCGACGATGAAAGGATGCCTTTCTTGCTTCAGACGCATGTTTGAAAACTCACATGATGAGTGGGTCACTGGGCTAGATGTTTAGTACACCACAGTCGTGGGACGAGAGAAGGATCTAAAGGACGAAGAGAGGAAGAAGCCCGCCGTGATCCAGGTTTGCGTACATAACGTTTGCTTGGTCTACCACATATGCCAAGCCGACGTTGAATGCCAGGATTTTAATAACTTCCTTGAGGACAAAACAGTC
Organism: Triticum dicoccoides; assembly: GCF_002162155.2. Classification (NCBI taxonomy): domain Eukaryota; kingdom Viridiplantae; phylum Streptophyta; class Magnoliopsida; order Poales; family Poaceae; genus Triticum; species Triticum dicoccoides. Next base: position 324,869,358 of record NC_041387.1, on the reverse strand, counting down.
AAATTCATTACTGTAGACTTTAAGAACGACAAAGAAGTTCTACGTCGGATAGGCCTCGTTGTAGGAAACCCCTTCGACCTCCAGAAGAATCGGCTGGTGCCCCTCGTCAGCCTTCAATACTGACCCTGGCAGGAGCCATGGTTCATCCTTCATACGGTAAACTGGAGAAACCTCCATACACGTTTCATCATCATGCATGGCAGCAGAATGTACTAGATATAGACCACATCCAGTACGCTGCAATGGATGGCTACCTTTGTTTCAATATCTACAAGGGTTGGATGAAGAGCAATAGCCAAGTTGGCGGTTCAAGCAAAGAAGTATCGGCCAAGAGGAAGAGGGACAAGGACGAAGTCAAGGACGTGGACGAGGACTCCGAGTAAGGTGGCAGTGTCGTTGCTCATGGTGGTTCTAAACTTCTAATGCAGTGTCTACCAGATTAGTTGCATAGTTTAATTTCAGGTGTGCTTAGTTTAATTTGAGGGGTGTGTTGTGCTGAGCCCCCAGCAGAACTATGTTTTGTTTCTTCTCGTTACTTTAACTCTTCAGTATGTACATACTAGTACTAGTATTTCTTTAATAGAATTTAGCACCCCAATTAAGCACTACTAGCTTTTTTAATAGTACTATATGCATAATTTGGCGATGAGCGCTCTCTATATGTACCACCTTTTTTTTAAATTTCAATTTTTGCTCCATGGCGCAATCCATCGATAGTGGAGTACTACTGTACAAAAGCATACATTTTTTAAAAGGCTAGCGTATTGTTCATCACATATATATATATATATACCCAGTTAAATTCTCAACCTAGAACGACGTGCATGCCATGTAGTAAACCAATCCGGAGGAAGTATAGTAAAAATGAGGTGATTTTACCAAGCGATCGGCGGGGGAGCATGGCCTGTCATGCAGTCCCACGTGTCATGATGTACCAAGGCGATGTGCGTGTCCCTCTTGAGGCAGAAGCAATACTAGTACGTGGTTTGAGATGATATTGAACTGAAGTGTGAAATAATGGTTGCTTCGTCCGTCTGGGAAGGTGCGGCATTGTGATTTGACGTCTCATTGCTCATTACTAATACTGGGCCGGTACGAGTGGGGTGCATCCCCCCTGCTGTTCTGCACTGTTATTTGGTGCTTGACACGTCGACCCGGTTGCTATATGTCCCACATGTCGGCGACACGAAGTACAGAATTCATGAAAGGGAGCATCGACGGAGGAGTATACTACAGAATTCATGAAAGGGAGCGACTTAGTTTTGGAAAAATCTGTTTTTACGGAGTACGTACCCACTAGGGTTTATAGGGCTCATCTAAAAAACATTCGTTTTTCTGTTTGATAAGTCTCAATTCTACTATACTAGTAGTAGTACCATTACATGTTGGATTTCGAGGTGCGTTAGATCACCCGATGCAAGCAGTGTCAAGAGGAAACTAACCAATGCATGTACAAGTTCATGGAAATTTAATGGTCATTCATGCATTCGTTCTAATTAATGCCTCGGTAAACATAACTTCTTTAGAAAAACGGGCGTACTGTGCAAACTATGAAATTAATTCGACCACTCACCGTCTACCTTGGTTGGAGAGATTTTGAAATTGAGCCATAAACTGGAAAGGAGGGAGTAGTAACTTTTGTCTCGATTACTATTTGTGGCCTTGTATAGATGCAAAATGTATTTTTTTATAGTGGCCTTGTATAAGTAAATAGAGGGAGTACTAACCAAAGTACGTAGTAGGGACGAGGAGTAAATGGAGGGAGTAAAAATTTTCTCCTCGTGCTGCGAGCCACCGCGCGCGTGGGCGAGGGAGCCGTCGTAAAGGCGTATAGCAGTACAGTAGTAAGCTTCACCTCATCCTGCGAGCCACTGTGCCCGTGGGCGGGGGAGACAGTGTACTAAGCAAGTTTCTCCTCGTTTTGCGAGTTGATGGGACACATCAAAAGTACTCCAGTGTATAGAGCCTTGTCTCTAAGGTAGGCCCCACATGGTTTGCCTCTTTTTTTAATTTAACATAACGCATCAAGTCGCAATTTGTTTGTTCACCCATGGTAGACGATCCTCCCTCCACCAAGTGGACAACCAGTACACGTGCCAAATTACCACGTGGTCTGCCTTTTTCGTACAGAAATGAGCTCCACCGTGTACCCGCGCGGGTGTGGTTGGGAAAGAGACGGGAGTACATGCGCCATGCATGCACCTCTTCTCTTCGTGCACGTCCCCCACCTACGTGGGTGTGTGTTAGAGAGATACAAACCTAGACATAATGCGTCGTCCATCCCCATGCCTCCGCCCAGTCCGACCACCAGTCACCACCACGACACCATGCCCCACTCCTCCTCACCTTATCTCTCATATTTCTCCCTCCATTTTTATATACAAGGGGCCACTATCAAAATTACAATTTGCAGATATACAAGGCCATTAACACTAATCGATGCAGTATTAATGGTGTTTGCCTCGTGGTACTAGCAAAGGAGGACATTAATTATCCCTTGCATGCATGCGGGAGTTTGTAAAAAATGCATCTTGATGTTTCATGCAATGCACGGGCATCTTGCTAGTCCATGAAAACAACACATGGCAAAATTCCACGGCGAACGAGGGATTTGAATCTGTTGGGAGGGGTTGTTTGTATCTTGCCCGGGGTAGCCAAAATATTGGCGACCCTTTTGTCCATCGGTGCCTTTTCCACCGATGAACGAGGAACGGCTCGGGTGCTCATGCTGTCATGCATCCTCCAGCGTGCACGTTGGAGATGAGCTCGCACGAGCTGTGTTTTTTTGTCCCACAACGCCGCCCGAGCCACCCGCAGACCGACCGGCGACCCGCAAATTAAGCCATCCAACCATAGCCACACACATTATGACAGCAACTCAATCAACCGGACGAAATGCACGCAAACACGTAGACAAACTGATATTTCATATAAACAACGACGGAAATCATTTAAATAACCGGATTTTCACACAAACATGATGGATTTCATTACATTCAAATGGTCGCCCGCCGATCGATTTGTGTTCCTCATGTCCGGCAGCACGATCACCGGACTGCCGGGAGCCCTGGAGGTATATGCTTCAGCACAAAGGATGGCTCGCTTCCCCACTGCCCAACTGATATCATTGGCTGGTGCCGAAGATGATGGTGGCCGACACCGGTTCGAACATCACCGGCCACTACTTCGCCATGGCCGGCACCTGCTCGAGTTCATCCTAACATTCACCTCTTCCGTGGAGCCCATGCGGGGTCGACGAAGGTCCTCGCAACAAAAGGATCTGGCAAGACACCTGCTGTGTACGCCGGCGGTCGCCTCCGCGGTGGCCTTCATGGGACCCAAGCGGCGGCAGCCTCCCATGTTCTACTTCTCCTTGATGATGGCGGCGGACGTGGAGGCGCTGGCCACCAACTTGTCGCTCTCCGTGCACCTGGCTTCTGTCGCTGCTTGCATGGCGCGGCCGCCGGCATGGAAGTCTCGGCCACAGAAACGGGAGACATGGTACAAGGCGGCGGCGTGGACGGCAGCAACGACGCCCGTGCGCTGCTCCTCGTCGAGCTGGCCTAGAGCGGCGAGTTGCTGGACCGCGCGCCGGCTTGGGGCGGCAACTGGCTCCGTCGTTGAGGGGAGGGAGGTGGATCAGCTAGCTTCATAGCTCGTATCCGGCGGGCTACCCAACCAGCATGGATGAGGAATAACTACTCTTCGTAAGCCATTGTAAGAGTCGACAAAATGGTGGAGGAGATAGGGGAGCGGCGGAGGTGTGCGATTCTTGGCCGGCGTTTGGCCTCGTTTAAATAGGAGATTAAATAGATGGCAGACGGGAGGAGCTCGGCCAGCGTTGCGTTTAACGCTGGCCCGGTCATGAATGGACGTGTGTCCAGAGTGGGTTTCTCGGCTTCCACACGGGCGCGTTTCATCGAGGCGTTAGAATGCGGCACGGAGGCGTGTTCAGCCGGGCGTACCACGAGTGGCGCCCTCCACTCCGACCTAGGACACCGTGCCGTTCTTACACTGACATGTGGGCTCTTTGGGTGCATAGCCTGCATGTCAGTGACCCAACGCAGGCAGCGCACAGCAGAGGAACCTTTGGTGGGCCAGGGCGGTCAGAAGCGGGCATTTCATAAACCGATGATTGTTCATTGAGTGTGATGTAATCCTTTTCATGTAGTTAAGCCTACTATGTTGATAGCCTGTTCGATACATTGTGATTCATAAAGACCGATGCAAACATCAATGTTCTGCTTATCACAAATAAGATTGATTAATACCCGTAACAATCCATGTCCTTAACAAAAGGTGCATTCACGTATAGGTTGAGCATGTGTCTTGCGTCGTGTGCTGTGTGCATGCAGGTGTGCGAGTGTTGCGTGCGTGCAAGGGTGCGTTTCAGTGTTGCATGCATGGGCGCATACGTGCATGCGTTCGTGAGTGCATGTGTACATGTCAGTGTTGCATGCCAGCATGCGTGTGTGTGTACGTTATGTGTACGTGTCAGTGTTGCATGCCTACATGCGTGCGTGTCTTGCGTGTGTGCATGTGTACGTGCGGGGTGAGGCTACACGTCAGTCGACTGACTTTTTCATCTCTGGTCATTAGATTTTCCAGCCGTTGGATACGAAATCAAGGGCCTCCAGTTTATCATCAG